>NW_024747470.1:0-20561 GCF_018991925.1 Homarus americanus
TAGATAGTTTTTGTAGTACGAAATGTTGAAAATTAAGAACCTAGAAGAGTCAAATGAGAGACTTAAATATTTATCAGTCTTTTATTTATTATTTTTTTTGGGGGGGGGGGGTGTTTTATAATTCGGTGAGAAATGACAATTGCATGGTATAATACTCTTGTTTGTGGAAATTCTATAAACTTTTACTTTCGGTGATATCATACATTAGAGGTGAGAAAGTTTGTGTTATTATTTTGCTTCTCGTCTTTCTGATTTTTACCTTAATAACTTTTTTCCTTATTGGATGACATAGAACTACATTCAACCAAGGTTCTCAATGAATTATATAAAAATAACATACAAAAATACATTAAAATAACCACTTAAAAGATTCCTTCCACACCAACTGCACTATCATACACAAAACACGTCACCACTTCCCACCCAACCTCTAATTACCTCTACCAGCAACACCTTCTCCACCACACGACCTCTAATCATCTCTACCACCCACACGACACAACATCACAACCTCCCATTCTTTCAACGGCCTCCAAGAAACTGAATTACACACACACACACACACACACACACACACCACACACGCTACAACAATCAGCCATTTAATTACCTTCTAGTTACACCTTGCCCACCTGTGTTTCATAGAAGTCATATAATATTACTACACGTCTCTGTGAGTGGGTGTCCAAGGCTCTTTGATGTGTTGAATGAGAAGACACCGCACAGTAGAATGACAATGGTGTGTTGTGTAGTAGTGGAGTCAGTTAAGTATAAGGGAGAAGAGTATGAGTGTGTTAATGAGGATAAGGAAGCGTAGAAAGTATAAGGTATAGAAAAAAAAACAAAGAAGAATGATTTAAGTAAAAAAAAAAAGGATAGGATGGATAACAAAGACACTAACAATAAAATGAAGAAGAAGAATGAAAACAAGAAGAAGAATAATAACAATAATAACAACAAAGAACAAAAAATACTAAAAGAAACACAAACAAGAAACCAAACAAAGAACAACAACAACAAGAAGTCACATAAGAACAACAACATGACTCACCAGAACAAAAACAGAACAAAAACAGAACAAAGAAACGAATTATAGAGAATAAAAAAACCAGAAAATATATAATCCAAATGACTTAAATATAATTGTATGATAATTATATTTGTATTAGGAAATTAGTACGTAGACGGACCATGACTGCTCTACTAAACTGACTGGAGGGTTTAAAGAAATTCCACTGAGATAATACAAGCAGGGTAAATACATTAATGAACGGCACGCGAGAGTTGAAGGTGGTGTGTGTGTGTGTGTGTGTGTGTGTGTGTGTGTGTGTGTGTGTGTGTGTGTGTGTGTGTGTGTGTGTGTGTGTGTGTGTGTGTGTGTGTGTGTGTGTGTCCCAGTTCGATCTTTTATCCCACAATACTGTATTAATTCCTCCACAGTTCCCGATAATTCTCCCACAGTCTCCCAAATTCCCCCACAGTTCCCTATAATTCCCCCACACTTTCTTTATAATTCCCCCACACTATATGACCTGGCTTTATTGCACCCGGTAACAATATGACCCGGACGCTGGAATCTTGTTTGTTTATGGACTTCGTTTAGTTAGACGTGTGTGTGTGTGTGTGTGTGTGTGTGTGTGTGTGTATGCCTCTCCTGACCTGGTTGATGGATGTCTTTACCATATGTGGATTGTTTTGTTTATTTCTCTTGTTCTGTTTAAAGTTGCTGGGGATTTTTTGAAGGGATTTATTTCTTGAGGGAGGCGTTTGTATTTTTTTTTTAGTCTCTCTCTCTCTCTCTCTCTCTCTCATGTACGATTAATTATCTTTGAGTATTTATTTTTTCCATCTTTCTCCTCTTCAGTATCCTCCCATTTCCGCTTTCTCTATTTTTTTATTTTCCTTATTCCTTTTATTCTATCCTTTTTCTTGTCTTTCCCCTTCGATTCTTCTTTCTCCTTCTCATTTTTTCCACTTTTTTTTTTCCTTTTCTTCTGCACTTCAAATTCGTCCTCTTCTTCTTCCTTTCCCTTTCTTCTTTTTATCTTTTCTTCTCCTCTTCAATCATTTCCTCCTTCTTCCTTTATTCCTTTTCCTTCTTCTCCTCTCCTTTTTTTCCACCTCCCTGTTTCTCGTCGTCTACAAATTCTCATGATATTTCTCCATCCTTCAAGAATTCCAAGAAGGAAGACGATCCCAGGGTATTGGTTTTGGTAAGGAAGAGGAGGAGGAGGAGGAGGAGAGAAGAAGGAGGAGGAGGAGAGAAGAAGGAGGGGAGGAGGAGAAGGAGAGAAGGAGGGGAGGTGAGGAGGAGGAGGAGGAGGAGGAGGAGGAGGAGGGTGGTTGTTTGGACATAACTCACTGGACAAAACTTCACAAGACAAGCCTAACCTAACGTTCACCTCGCCACACCTCACCTAGCCTAACCTAACCTCACCTCGCCACACCTCACCTTGCCTAACCTAACTTCACCTCACCTAACCTAATATGACTAGTGAGTTTTTGCCTGTGTCTCGACGTGACAGAGAGAGAGAGAGAAAGAGAGAGGGGGACAGAGAGAGAGAAAGAGAGAGAGAGAGAAAGAGAGAGGGGGACAGAGAGAGAAAGAGAGAGAGAGAAGAGAGAGAGAAAGAGAGAGAGAGAGAGAGAGAGAGAGAGAGAGAGAGAGAGAGAGAGAGAGAGAGAGAGAGAGAGAGAGAGGTACTGTGTATGACTCGTGTGTACAGTATTTGATATAGGTACTGAGGTTGCGGCGTCTCTACTATATATTGTGACCAACTTATGTTGACTTAAACACTAATCAAACACATCCTCTATCCTCTCTAGTGTTTACACGTACGAGAAGTAGATTATAAACACAACACAGACATATCAACATGTTAACAATCTCAATATAAACATTATATTAACACATACTTCATCCATCTTCTTAGTCAATGTTTATATATATACACAATCTACATCTTCCTTCCATGCATATATATTTATAAACATTCCTTCCATCTTTCCTAAGTTCATCTTCAGACTACTGCAGAAGGCTACCAGATGCAGGTAACAAGGTGGTGGAGCCGTCGATATAGAGAGACAGACAGACAGATTCACTTATTTTAACACTTCTGTCCTTCTCGGTGACCCAAATTTCTAGTTGACAGAGGGCAAGCGAGAAAACTTCCACAGACAGACAGTGACGGAAGTAAGACAGTAGCAGCGAGGACAGAGAGACAGTAGTAATGGAAGAGGAATGATCAGGAATTAGGAAATAGACAGTGACCTCAAGGGGACAGTAGTAACGAGAGGAGAGAGACAGTAGTAGTGGAAGAGGAGAGACAGGAGGAGAGAGAGAAGAGAGACAGTGACCTCAAGGGGACAGTAGTGAAAGAGGACAGTGACAACAGGTACAGACCGCGGAAGTGACCAGATGCTCCCGGAAGTGATTTTTACCAGAAATTCTGAATTGAAAAGAAAAATGTTAGGTTTGGTTAGGTTAGGTTAGGTTAGGTTAGGTTAAGAGAGGCTAGAGTTAAGATAAATTATATCATGATACTGAGAATTCTTTTTTCAACGATAGGATTTTTGGCTCAGTAAAAGGATTCAGTCCCCGGAAGTGAGGGTTTCTCAGTACTGATGAGGCCGTCCTGAAACCTTTTCCTCCCTCCTTTTCCCTCATTCTCTCACCTTCTTTCACTCCCACCCTCATTCCATCCCACTTTTCCTCTTGCTCCCTCCTTTTCCCCCTTCCTCTTTTCCTCCTCCCTCCTCCTTCTCTCTTCAATTCTCTCGCATTTTCATTCCTTTCCTCTATCATTCCCTGCCTCCCTTCTCCCACCCTTTCTCTTCCTTCCCTTCTTCCTTCCGATTCCCTCCATATCTCCATCTTCTGTGTTCCCTCCACCCGCCTCACTCCCTCCCCACCCTCCCATCTTAATTCCCTTCCACTCGCTCTCATTCCCTGGTCTTTATATATTTCACTTTCTCTCCCATCTGTCCTCTGAGTTGAAGAAAAATATTTAATAATACTATGTGTAAGGAAACACGTCTGGAGGCATCAAAGACCTGACCCCCCTCCCCCTCTCCCCCTCTCTCTCTCCCCTTGTCCTACTCTTTCCTTTCCTCTTTCTTACTCTCCCCCTCTTCTTCTTCTTCCTACCTTCCCCTCCCCTCATTCTCCCCCTCTTCTCCCTCCCCTCCCCTTTCTTCCCCTCCTCTCCACCCCCTACCACCAGGACGTCCCTATTGTGCGATTACCCAACGGAACCAGGAAGTCTCACGCCCCCCCCCCCCCCCAATCCCCCCCTTCCTGGACGCCCCAGGGCCACTCTCCTACAACTCTTTGTGTTAGTACGATGGCTGGGAGGAGGGAGGAGGAGGGAGGGAGGGAGGGAGGGAGGGGTATGGGGGAGGAGAGATGGTTGAAAAATTGACAATACTGCCCATCTCTTTTCATTTTTATGGCTTCCTCCTCTTCTTTCTCTTATCCCTCTTCCTTCTCTTCTTCCTCTTCTTCCTCCTCTTCCCCGGTCTTATTCCTCTTCCTCCTCTTCGTCCTCTTCTTCCTCTCCCCCCTCTTATTCCTCTTATTCCTCTTCCTTTGAAATCCGTCCATTCTGTTCCTTCTCTTCTCTCTCCCTAAATAATAATAATAATAATAATAATAATAATAATAATAATAATAATAAGAATAATAATGAAACAAATGAAAGTGTACATACAATCATGAACATACGAACTATTTCCTGAAACACACACACACACTAAATAGCTCAGGGAGAAGACCATAAAGAGCTATTCGAGGAAGACATAAATAGTGATGTGGTGATAATAAACGGTGTAACAGATATATATGGCGATGTTTATGACCTCTCTCTCTCTCTCTTTAACCCCCATCCCTCCTCTCTCTCTCTCTATCTCCCATCCATCCTCTCTCTCTATCTCTCTCTCTCTCCACTTCTGGCCAAAAAAGAAAGAGAATATTTCACGACAATTAAACACCACACAATGTCACCTAACTTTGAGCCAGCCGAGGCAGCGTGTAGCATAACTGTCTCGTAATGAAACAAAAAATACCCAAAATATACAAGGTATATATATATTTATACTTTGAAATGTATAATGTGAAGAAAGAAAGAAAGAAAGAAAGAAAGAAAGAAAGAAATTATTAGACAGGAGTTTATTGATAGAGATTTAATGAAATGTATCTTTTTCTCTGGAAGGGGGGGGGGTTCTTTTGATATTTCTCCTGTCTGATGGACGTAAGGAGGCCCTGGGAGCTTAAGTTGTATGGGACAGGTAAAGGAAAGTGACAGTGGTAGACAGGAGGGAGGTTGTTATGGCGGTGACGGTAATTGACAGAATATGATCTTGATGGTAATGACGGTCGTAGAGAGATAGACAGTAACGGTGGGAGGAAAATAGACAGTAACTGAAGGCAGGAAAATAGACAGTAACTGGAAACAAGAAGATGGACAGTAAATGGAGACAGGAAATAGACAATAAAAGAGACAGGAACATAAGACAGTGACGGCGGGATGTAAATAGACAATAACGAAGACAAGAATATAGGACAGTGACAGCAAGATAGACAGTAACTCGAGACAGGAATACAGGACACGTTGCTTCACTATCTCACACAGAAAATGGGAGACTGTCTCGTTAGCTCCGGTGACTGAAGGAGGAAACTCGGTATTTTTAGCTCCGAGACGAAAATTATATAAGAAATCTTTGATATATCCCTCAGAGATATTTATTGGAGGCATAAATTTTGACGTGTTGTTACAAAATTATGATAATGTTGAAGATATTTTCTTACTTGTTAGCTCCGGTTCATAGCTCAAGAGGGTTTATTAGATCCATAAATTGTGTTGCTCTACACTTAAGGATGATGGTATTTGATATTTTTCAGAAGTAACTTTATAACTGCAGTGAGCAATATATCCAGAGTTAATTTTTCAACTTATAATTATATATTTTTTTTATATTTGGGAATTTTTTTTGATAAATTTATGATAGTTATGATTTTTTTTATTTGGCTCAGATAAAATTGTGTTTATGAGGATCCACATTTTAGCTCCACAAAAGGAGGTAATTGCTCAGTGTAAATAAATACGATTTTTTTCACTACTTGCGATCAGAAAAAAATATTTATTGAGAAATTTAAGATAATAAAAGAATTATTTAATGTATTTATGGCTCTTGGTTATGGCTGAGGGGAGAGTTAATTATTTTTGGCTCCCAGACGAGAAATACTGTTATTTAGCTCATTGTTATGTGTTAAGTTTTGAAGGTTTGTTCATGGAACCAGAAAATAATGATACAAATTATTGAATATTCTGAAAATATTTTTTTGGGTAAAGATGATTAATTTGTCTTTGTTTTTACTTTCAGATTATAATTTTTAACTCCGAGAGAATAATCGGTATTATGATAATCTTTTTAGCTCAAAGTGATTTTATCAAAGGAGCAATTATGATATATTGAGCCTGGTAATTACTCCAACAGAATACTGATAATGATAAATAATTTAGCTCAGTTTGTTATCTCACAGACAACAGTGTTTCTTCATAACTCCACAACAAAAGACACATATAAGCATGTTAATTAGAAGGCTCCATTTTATACTTTTTCCTGCTTGGCTTTTTTAACTCAAAACAGTGAGTTACTAAGATCAGCTTTACAACAACAAAAATTATTTCTTCATCACAAACAATAATTTTAATGACTCGTGCAAGAACACATTGTCCTTGACTGAGGTTTTATTTATTTATTTAATGTATTTCATTTTTATTTATTTATTTTATGCTCTAAAACCTGTGTTCGTAACTTCAGGAAATAGTCAGTCTTAATTGGAAAGTGTTGTTACATTGTTACAATTATCAATGTATTTTTCATTTTTACCTCTTTAATAGCTCGGGGATATTGAATACTGTTTCTGACGTTCACATCCAGTATATATGGTTAAGGTAATTACAGAGTTTTATCGAATTTACGGTATTTACGGAATTTACCAAATTTTATAGAATTCTACGGAATTTATACACAAATATGTAAATACATAAAATACACAAAATACATAAAATACATAAAATACATAAAATACATTAATACATAAAATACATAAAATACATAAAATACATAAAATATGTAAATACATAAATTACACAAAATACATAAAATACATAAAATACACAAAATATATAAAATACATAGAATACATAAATACATAAAATACATAGAATACATAAATACATAAAATACATAAATACATAAAATACATAAAATACATACCTCAGGCTACCGTATGTTACTTTCTTCTCTACTGGACGCAACACATTTGTCTTCCTTTGAGAGAAACTATATATCTTACGCATTGACGCTTTACACATATAAAAATGTCCATCACGTACACCCCAACGACGATAATCCACCACCACCACCACGGACCACGGACGTAGATAGGGCCATCCATCACGTACGCCCCAACGACGATTATCCACCACCACCACGGACCACGGACGTAGATAGGGCCATCCATCACGTACGCTATGACGATAATCCACCACCACCACGGACCACCACGGACGTAGATAGGACCATCCATACGTACGCAACGACGATTATCCACCACCACCACGGACCACGGACGTAGATAGAGACCCATCCATCACGTACACTAACGACGATTATCCACCACCACCACGGACCACGGACGTAGATAGGAACATCATCGTACGCCCCCAGCGACGGTAATCCACTACGGACCACGGACGTGAATGGGCCATCAATAAACACCCCAACGGCGATATCCACCACCACGGACCACGAACGTAATGAGACCATCCATCACGTACACTAACGACGATAATCCACTACCACCACGGACCACGGACGAATAGGGCCATCCATCACATGCACCCCAACGACGATAATCCACCACACCACGGACCACGGACGTGAAGATAGGGCCATCCATCACGTACACCCCAACGACGATTATCCACCACCACCACGGACCACGGACGTAGATAGGGCCATCCATCACGTACGCCCCAACGACGGTAATCCACTACCACGGACCACGGACGTAGATAGGGCCATCCATCACGTACACCCCAAAGACGATAATCCACCACCACGGACCACGAACGTAGATAGGGCCATCCATCACGTACACCCCAACGACGGTAATCCACCACCACGGACCACGAACAAGGACGTGCTCAGGGCCACGTTAAAGCCCTTCTCTTCCCCCGTCCAATTATCTCCTATGTTGATGCCGTAACCCAATCTACTATGTCTGTTTGTCAAACCCTATTTCCAATTTATCTACCTCCTCCTCCTCCTCTCCTTCCTCCTCCTCTTCCTTCTCCTTGTACTCCTCTTCCCTTTGTACTTTCCCTATACTTCATACCTTCCTTCACCCCTTCCTTCATACCTTCCTTTACACCTTCCTTCACCCCTTCTTTCACATCTTCCTTCACACCTTCCTTTACACCTTCCTTCACACCTTCCTTCACCCCTTCCTTCATACCTTCCTTCACCCCTTCCTTCACCCCTTCCTTCACACCTTCCTTCATACGTTCCTTCACCCCTTCCTTCACCCCTTCCTTCACACCTTCCTTCACTCGTTCCTTCACCCATTCCTTTATACCTGTCTTCACCCCTCCCTTCACACCTTCCTTCACCCCCTCATTCACATCTTCCTTCACACCTCCCTTCACACCTTCCTTCACATCTTCCTTCACATCTTCCTTCATCGAATTATTGGGTAACTCACCAGTGGTATATCATTCAATTATATAATCCAGCGATGTACTAATGCATTACTGTAGTGGAAGGTCGTGGTGCAGGTCGTGGTGCAGGTCGTGGTGCAGGTCGTGGTGCAGGTCGTGGTGCTCTCCTTCTCTGTCTTCTCTTGTCTTCCTCTCTCTCTCTCTCTCTCTCTCTCTCTCTGTTTATCTCCTTTTGCTATCTCTTTTCTCTCTCGCTGTTTCTATCTCTCTTCCTGGGCTTATGTCTAGGCACCCCCACCCTCCCCCCAACACACACAGCCCCCCCCACCACCCACACACACAGGCCCCTACTATAAGTGACCGTCACTCACCCACTCCACTTTCTTAAAAAACTCTCACCATCGAGGCGAACTTTTGCAATCTAAGTGAAAGGTCGACTCGATTTCCATGTGTGGGAGAGACTCTCAATCATATTTTATTGTCGTTCTCAGCAAAAGGCCATTGAGGAGAGAATTCCCATATGATGCGGTGATTATTTCTCTCTAAGTTATGGAGAACAAATTACTTCCAAGCCCAGGAGAACAATTCACAGCGAAGAGAGAACTTTTAGAATAAACTTAAGGCTTTGTTGTCGCGGTTGTTGTTGTTCTCTTGTTTATTTTAAAGTGAAAAAAGTTTAATGTAAATACATTAATAAGATTCTGTCACACACACAAATACAAGCACACAAACACACACACAAACACACACACACTACATCCTTGACCACCGGAGGGTCAAGACCTACCAGGCGCTGCGGCCCCCCTTGGCCATGTTCGGCCCCATATCCCCAAGTCCCTCTCCCCGACCCATCCTCACCACCGGGATATCAACATAATCAAAAGTGACAATTTCGTTTTGGAAAGAAGTGTGATCAGTGTTGAACATTGATGAACAGTGTTTAAGCCAGTGAATTGAGCACTAGGCAGTACCAGTGAGAGCCGTGACCCACCAATTAGATAAGCACCCCTGGGAACTGACCACTATCCTCTGACCAGACGGTATTAATCAGTCCTCTCTGGGAACACCAATTGGTCTGCTTTACTCCTGACTACGGGATAAACACAACACCACCCAGCAGAATGAAATACTGTGACACCACCCCACACCACACGGCGTCCCCATGACCACGTGAGGTCCTTCACATCAACACCCGAGGACAAGTTACTAAACACCTCACCAGGTGCGGGCCATCAACTGTAAGCTATAATAATTTGTATGCTCAACTCATGTCCTTCTCCTTTCAGTAATGAAAGCTTTTGTTAAACGACCCACCCCCATGTCTTTGTATGTAATAAGTCATTTTTTTCCAATGTACAGGGTATATTTTCAGCCTTCGGGCTGCAGAACTTTTTCAATAAACCGTTAATTATTAATCACACACACACACACACACACACACACACACACACATCTACAGTATTATAAAGTTTTCTCAGTCGTCTCAAGAATAAAAAGGAAGAGAACTTCAACAGCCACTCTGACCATCGGCATACAGTGGCCACCCACCCTCACCACCCTCACACACCTTAACCAACCATCACCCACCCTCCATCACCCTAACCCACCCCACCACCCTAACCCACCCCACCACCATCCTC
This sequence comes from Homarus americanus, assembly GCF_018991925.1. Taxonomy (NCBI): domain Eukaryota; kingdom Metazoa; phylum Arthropoda; class Malacostraca; order Decapoda; family Nephropidae; genus Homarus; species Homarus americanus. The sequence goes on from NW_024747470.1 coordinate 10,367, forward strand.
ACCCTTACCCACCCTACCACCATCCTCACCCTTACCCACCCTAACCCACCTTTCCACCACGCTCACACACCCTTGCTCACCCTTACCCACCCTAACTCACCCTTCCACCATGCTCACACACCCTTGCTCACCCTTACCCACCCTAACACACTCTTCCACCATCCTCACTCACCATCCCACATCCTCCCACCACCCTCACCACACACTCACCCACCCTAACACATTCTCCTCCATCATCCTCACCCCCCCACACCCAAACCCACCCACACCCTCACCTCCACACCTCACCTTCCATCACCCTCACCCTCACCTTCCATCACCCTCACCCACCTAAAATTCCCCCCATATAATATTAATGAACCAAACTTCTCATTTATTACTAGGGTTAGGTTAGGTTGGTTAGGTGGTTAGGTTAGGCTAGGTTAAACTGTTTAGGTTGGTTGGATGAGCTAGGCTAGGTTAGGTTAGGCTAGGTTAGGTTAGGTTAGGTTAGGTTAGGTTAGGTTAGGTTAGGTTAGGTTAGGCTAGGTTAGGTTAGGTTAGGTTAGGCTAGGCTAGGTTAGGTTAGGTTAGGTTAGGTTAGGTTAGGTTAGGTTAGAGGTTGGTCTTAAAGTGACGCATCTGTGTTTACTTAGGCTAGAAAAATAAGTTTAAAGAATCTCTCTCTCTCTCTCTCTCTCTCTCTCTCTCTCTCTCTCTCTCTCTCTCTCTCTCATCCTGTTATGTATACTCCTCTTCCGTCTTTGTTAGGATAGGATAAATCAAAGAAAAAAAATCCGGCGCCTGTGTAGATCAGCTGATGGAGCAAACAAGTTTATTAGTAGTGTTGACTGTTGAGTTACAGAGTTGGACGTAGTTCCTCCTCGCCGACTTCTTCTTAGGTAGGAATATCACTAATTATATAGCTACAAGTTCATTATTAAGTGTTAATTCTCGAGTGAGTGAGTACAATACTGCTTTGTGATCCTTTACTGGCATATTGAGTGGTGATTTACTGCTGGGATTCACGTTCGTGTTATAACTTATGGACTCAAACTTTGACTTATTAACAGTAAGAGGACTTGTTACCTTAGATCGTAATGGTGAAGTGTTGTTGAACCGATAACTATTTTTATTCATGGTTTTTGAAGAGTGATAAGTGTTGGTATATAAAGTACCAAGTTTTAATATTACAAGGTAATGTTTACACCGGTATGTTAGCTCACACAGCAGAGACTTCGGTCAATTTATAGTAGTGCACCTGTCATTCTTTTGATATTAGAAATATGTTTTTCCTGTGGTATTTGATGAGTTTCTAACGAATTTGATATTCATTTCCTCCGGAAATCACTAGTTTTTTTTTTTAGACTCCCACCCAACAATCTTAATGGAAAAAATTTGATTTTTTTTTTTTTAGTAAATCACAAATAAAATACCAACCAGCCAACAAATCCTAACCTAACTGGGGGGATGGGTGGGGGAGGGTGGGCTCTGCTCCCCTCCCCCCTGGTTATTATAGGTTTTGTTCATGCACCCACATCTTACCTTAATCTGAAGAAGAATCAGGTTGAACACAATGTCTCCACAGCTCTTCCACCTGTTCAGCCATATCTGGTACTGAAAATTCAAATCTCTGCTCCCGACGCACTCACGCATTGTTGTTCATTCGCTAAGACAAAAAGCTCTGGGAGCCACGAAATACCCAAGAGTACCCAAATGTACCCAAAAGTACCCAAAAATATAGCAAATAAGGGTAAAATCTTAACGAATATCTGTTATACATACACAAAACATGTTGAATAATATTTTTAGTGTAATTTTGTAAAAATAATTTGTAAGATGAAATAATAAAGTGAAAACTTTCAGTATTGCGAACGTTAAATTCCAAAGAGTTCGTGAACAAGGGAGATAACACAGATCCATCGTGATGCACTTCGCTAGCCTAACCTAACCTAACGAAAAGTAAATTCTACGGCTATGTTAAATACCCCAAAGTAACAGAAACATCAGTAATTATATCCATTTTGGATAGGTTCCTCTTTGGAATTTAGCGTTTTTCGCTGTTTATTATTTCATTATTTTGACTACATTTCAAAGAAAACATTATTAATCAGGTTTTATTGATGTAAAACATATATTCGTTAAGATTTTACCCTGATTTAATATACTTTTGGGTACATTTGGGTACTTTTGGGTAATTCGTTGTACCGAAAAGCTCTTGCTCAATAATAAGTCTCCTATCGTTATAGCTAATAAGAAACTCCCACACCACCCCCTGCACATGCGCTGTAGATGTTAATAAAAAGCGAAGATGGAGATAAAGAGTACTGGGTGAGGGGGGGGGGGGTCAGATCTTCTCCATGAGATGTAAACAACACATGGCGACACTTGTGACTGACCAAATCTAATAATATTGAAAAATTTATATCTCGGTTATCCTTAATTTCCTGCGTAAATATCATACAATAAAAATGTCTTAAAATTGTTTAAACATTACAAAATTAATAACAGTGAGAGAAAGACCGGTGTATTACTATAAATTCACTGAGACGTGGCTCTCAAATTTGTTACGTTATTTGCTGATGGTCTAATGCAGTGGTTCCCAACCTTTTTTGGCTGCGACCCTAAATTTCCCAACAATACAGAGTCGTGACCCTCAGGCATATACTGTAATATATAGCTTGAATGTTAAGCAAAAATTTGTTTGACTTTATGATAAGTACTTTATTTTTAAAATTGTCTGAGGGCCCCTCGCGACCCTACGGAGGACACCCCGCGACCCTGATTTGGGTCGCGACCTGAGGCTGGGAACCACTGGTCTTATGTATGACTAACCTTGTTATGCATTTAAAGGTAATGTTTCATTAACCACCCATCACCTATTTTCACATGAAAAATATATTTTTTCTCGAGTTTTGTTGCCATTTTAGATGATTCTGGATATTGTGTTTATTTTTGGAATGCGCTGCTAAATTCAAGTTTATTCTTTCGTTTCTCGAAGAGATCTGTTAAATAGTAAGAGAAAATAATCTTAAAAAGGTGATGGGTGGCTAATGAAAAATGACCCATTTAAAAACTAACTTAGGAGTAATACTTGTCCTTAACCCATTCTTCCTCTGGTTGTACAAAACTGAAATGATACCCTCCTCATCTTGTGTTTCTGACTACATTAAGCACAGTATGTTATTTTTAGCAAAAACATTAATCCATATACGGTATATAAGTGTAACATTTATTGTGCTAATGCTTAGTTTTTAATATATTTACGGTAATGTGTGAGAACACTAGTACCACCAGGAGTGTTTGGTTTTGTTCATTTGTTCCACAGATGTTCTTATCATTATAGTAAGTATTTTAAAAGAGGTGACCGGTGAGGTCTGTATTTAAAAAATTACACCAGGCTACTGAATATTGAAAAAAGGTCTTTATAGTGTAAATCATCGTGTTAAATACAAATATGACCTTCATTGCCGTCGGCAATAAGCAGTAGTTGAGATATTGGAAAAAAAAAGTGGAATGTCAAACAGTGTAAAAACCTAAAAAAACTAAAAAAAAACCTAACCTAACCTCAACTAACCTACCTAACCCCTAGTGTGTAAGAAAGTTACCTTAAGTAAGAGATATAGGAGAATAGAGTGATGCGACTTCAGTGAGGAAGTGGCCGTCAGTGTCTCTGTTATCACAGTACCGTGCATGGCAATCTACACAATATTGACACTGAATTACATCTCGGACACTTTACATATGAAATAAAATCACTGTGACCCCAAAAAATGAAAACAGCTGCTGCTTCATTGTCCAAAATGCGTTGAATAAGGTGGCAGCCAGCCAGTGTACATCTATCTCGCACAGACGCCGACTTCCAACTGGCCGCAAATGCTGATTAGCTCACATGCTGACTATGTCACATCAGCACTCAAGCTGATTGGCGTGCACGACTATGATGTCACATCAACACTCATGCATGATTGGCCAATTATACTTTCCCTTTTTATTTACTTTTATTCAAAAATTATAATTTTTTGACAGAAATGTTATAGAATAATTTTTTTTATTTATTCTCTATTGCCCCAAATATGACTCAATATTCAGTTGCCTGGTGTCATTTTCTAAATATTGACCGGTGACCGTATGGTCAATTTATAGTAGTGCACCGTTCTTTCTTTGTATATTAGATATATGTTTTTCCTATGGTTTTTGATGAGTTTTAAATGAATTTGACAAATATTTTTGTTATGTATGACCCAAGCCTCATCAGATACCTGCCAACAATGATTATTGTCACTTGTCATGACTCGTACAGCTCTGCATTATGATCCCATTCTCGTTGCCGACGTTCTGGTAGAGAATCAGGTACCCGGGATGACTTATATTTCCATGGTGTGGTATTTCTTGTTTATTACACACAGAGTTAACCGCCAAAAGCAGCATCCAAAAAGTATTAGCACAGACACAAACTTGTTTACTCATAGTGTACAAGCGTCCAACAAAATAGAATCACGGGAAGGCATTTAACATATACAGCTAGACCCTGACTTACGACGGGGTTAGGGACCCAAATCTAGGTCGTAAGTCCGACATGGTCGTAAGTCCGATATAAAAAAAAAATATAAAATAAAATAAAAATCTACAATGAAATACAGTACACTAAACGTAATAAATAATGAGGAATGGATACAGTACAGTAAAAGTAATAAATAATGAGGACTGGATACAGTGTGACTGAGCACTTACCTTAAATGTAGTCAGCTGAATGCACACAGGGCCCCCATAATTTTCTATTTACAGGATACATGGAAACTATATTAATTGGAAGAAGCAGAAGAGGAAACGGCTGGGTGGGTCATCAATGTCGCTTTCTTCAGACAGGTTTATGTTCTGTGAAAACTTGCTGGTTGAAGGTATTGGATCATCTTGAGGGAGTGAAGAGGCAGCACTGGTGGGGCGTGAGGAGACAGCACTGGGGGACTTCTTGAAATAGTTGTCCAATTTAGACTGCACAGTTTGCTTTTACTTTTCATTATAAATTTCTCTGTAGCAAGCAAGTGCATCTTGGATCGTTCTGTCAACTTTGGCATAATGCTCATAATTTTGATCCATGCCATCAAACATTTGCTTTGCTTTATAAATTGTAGCAAATGCCTCTGCCATTTGTTTCACTGAAAACTTTTGGGGGGGGGGTGCAGGTTCTTCTTCTACATCTTGTCTCTCTTCTTCCTCTGCATTTTTCTGTGCATCTAGTTCAATAAGATCCTCGTTACTGAGCTCTTCTGCTACACTCTCAACTAACTGTCCAACATCTTCATTATCAATTTCTAACTCCAGCTGTTTACCTAACTCCACTATCTTGTTACTAATATCCGAAATAACTTCATTTTCATTAAATCCTTTGAAACTGTGCACATATCTTTTCAGGATTTTCTTCCATATTCCATTCATGCAATGTTTTGTAACCTGATCCCATGCTGTACTAATATTCTTTATACATGACAAAATGTTGTACTCCTTCCAAAACTGTCTGAGCGTTTTCTCACCTTCAGTAGCAGCAACAGCCTGAGCGAAGGTCGTGCGTAAATAATACGCTTTAAAGGCAGCAATAGCACCTTGATCCATGGGTTGGATGATAGAGGTAGTGTTAGGTGGAATGTACACTACCTTAACATCAGGGTGCATGTCGTCCAGGTGTGGTGGGTGTCCCAGAGCATTATCCAAAATCAGTAAAATCTTGAATGGAATCATCACTACATATAACACCACCCTATCATCACTACATATAACAACATGAATCATCACTACATATAACATCATCCATCATCACTACATATAACACCATCCATCATCATCACTACATATAACACCATTCATCATCATCACTACATATAACACCATCCTATCATCACTACAAATAACAACATCCACCATCACTACATATAACACCATCCATCATCATTACATATAACACCATCCATCATCATCACTACATATAACACCATCCATCATCATCACTACATATAACACCATCCATCATCATCACTACATATAACACCATCCATCATCACTACATATAACACCACCCTATCATCACTACATATAACAACATCCATCATCACTACATATAACACCATCCATCATCATTACATATAACACCATCCATCATCATCATACATATAACACCATCCATCATCATCATACATATCATCATCACTACATATAACACCATCCATCATCACTACATATAACTACCTATCATCACTACATATAACAACATCCATCATCACTACATATAACACCATCCATCATCACTACACACCATCATCACTACATATAACATCATCACTACATATAACAACATCCATCATCACTACATATAACACCATCCATCATCACTACATATAACAACATCCATCATCACTACATATAACACCATCCATCATCACTACATATAACATCATCCATCATCATCACTACATATAACACCATCCATCAACACTACATATAACACCACCCATCATCACTACATGTAACATCATCCATCATCATCACTACATATAACAACATCCATTATCACTACATATAACATCATCCATCCTATCCATCATCACTACATATAACACCACCCATCATCACTACATATAACACCACCCATCATCACTACATATAACATCATCCATCATCATCACTACATATAACAACATCCATCAACACTACATATAACACCTCCAATCATCACTACATATAACATCATCCATCATCATCACTACATATAACAACATCCATCATCACTACATATAACATCATCCATCATCACGATATATAACACCATCCATCATCATCACTACATATAACACCATCCATCATCGCTACATATAACACCACCCTATCATCACTACATATAACAACATCCATCATCACTACATATACATCATCCATCATCACTACATATAACACCATCCATCATCATCACTACATATAACACCATCCATCATCATCACTACATATAACACCATCCATCAGCATCACTACATATAACACCATCCATCATCATCACTACATATAACACCATCCATCATCATCACTACATATAACACCATCCATCATCATCACTACATATAACACCATCCATCATCACTACATATAACACCACCCTTTCATCACTACATATAACAACATCCATCATCACTACTATAACATCATCCATCATCACTACATATAACACCATCCATCATCACTACATATAACACCATCCATCATCATCACTACATATAACACCATCCATCATCACTACATATAACAACACCCTATCATCACTACATATAACAACATCCATCATCTCTGCATATAACACCATCCATCATCACCACCACATATAACACCATCCATCATCATCACTACATATAACACCATCTATCATCTCTACATATAACACCACCCTATCATCACTACATATAACACCATCCATCATCACTACATATAACACCGTCCATCATCATCACTACATATAACACCATCCATCATCATCACTGCATATAACACCATCCATCATCACTACATATAACACCACCCTATCATCACTATATATAACAACATCCATCATCACTACTATAACATCATCCATCATCACTACATATAACACCATCCAGCATCACTACATATAACACCACCCTATCATCACTACATATAACACCATCCATCATCACTACATATACATCATACATCATCACTACATATATCACCATCTATCATCATCACTACATATAACACCACCCTATCATCACTACATATAACAACATCTATCATCATCACTACATATAACACCACCCTATCCTCACTACATATAACAACATCCATCATCACTACATATAACACCATCCATCATCACTACATATAACACCATCCATCATCATCACTATATATAACATCATCCATCATCACTACATATAACACCATCCATCATCACTACATACACATCATCCATCATCACTACATATATCACCATCTATCATGATCAATACATATAACACCATCCATCATCATCACTACATATAACACCACCCTATCATCACTACATATAACAACATCCATCATCACTACATGTAACAACATCCATCATCATCACTACATATAACACCATCCATCATCACTACATATAACACCACCCTATCATTTTACATATAACACCATCCATCATCATCACTACATATAACACCATCCATCATCATCACTACATATAACACCATCCATCAGCACACATATAACACCACCTATCATTCCATATAACACCATCATCATCGTCACTACATATAACACCATCCATCATCATCACACTATATATAACACCTATCATCACTACATATAACAATATCCATCATCTTTACGTAAACAACATCCATCATCATCACTACATATAACACCATCCATCATCACTACATATAACACCACCCTATCATTACTACATATAACACCATCCATCATCATCACTACATATAACACCATCTATCATCATCACTACATATAACACCATCCATCATCATCACTACATATAACACCATCCATCATCATCACTACATATAACACCATCCATCAGCACTACATATAACACCACCTATCATCACTACGCATATAGCATCCATCATCACTGCTATAACATCATCACTACATATAACACCATCCATCATCACTACATGTAACAACATCCATCATCATCACTACATATAACACCATCCATCATCACTACATATAACACCACCCTATCATTACTACATATAACACCATCCATCGTCGCTGCGTGTGGCGCAACGTCCGTCATCGTCACTTTACATATAGCACCGTCCATCATCTGCATATAACACCGCCTATCGTTACTACATATAAGCACCATCCGTCATCATCACCCATATAACGCAATCGTCATCACATATAACGCAAATCCATCATCGCACTACATATAACACCATCCATCATCATCACTACATATAACACCATCCATCAGCACTACATATAACACCACCCTATCATCACTACATATAACAACATCCATCATCACTATTATAACATCATCACTACATATAACACCATCCATCATCACTACATATAACACCATCCATCATCATCACTACATATAACACCATCCATCATCACTACATATAACACCACCCTATCATCACAACATATAACACTATCCATCATCACTACATATAACACCATCCATCATCACTACATATAACACCACCCTATTATCACTACATATAACACCACCCTATCATCACTACATATAACAACATCCATCATCACTAGTACATATAACACCATCCATCATCATCACTACATATAACACCATCCATCATCATCACTATATATAACATCATCCATCATCACTACATAAAACACCATCCATCATCATCACTACATATAACATCATCCATCATCATCACTACATATAACACCATCCATCATCACTACATATTAAAAAAATCTTCACTTATATATCACTGTCTCCACTATAGATCTTGGACACAAATTCCAACCTTACTATAAATTGTTATTTTATATCATTTTTGTATTTATGTCTTGTTTTTTCTCCTCAATGACATCTCAGGATGGAAGGTGACCATATAATTGATATTACAATGTCTCTCTTATCTGTGTTGGAGTTCAAGACTAGTTATAAGGGAAAGGACTCCTTCCTCTTGTACGTAAAGACCAAAGTGATTTTTACTGGGAATCCAAATGACATGGTCGTTAAGGATGATTTCTTTCAAAATTACTATAAATTCTGCATGGAGACGGAGCTGCCCTATGCATTGTCGCTGAATATTGCTAAGCATCTCAAGGGTTCAGGATTTGTTTCTCGGCGTCAAGGTCCCAACGGCAACCAACGCTTTTGCTACGTTGGGGTGGCATGGCCCAAGGGCATCGACTACACCACGGTCCACCCCGGTCAGGCCGGCCGCAAAAGAAAACTACTTAAACCAGAAGAGGATCGCAAAAGAAAGATGAAGCTGTTTGAGAAGTCGAAGAAGAAATTGCATGATACTGAGCCGTACATCCTTGAATGGGACTGGACTAAGCAAGCATTGATTTACACAAAGAAGGAAGAAGAGTCGACACCACAGGCCATGTCAGAGGGAAATGAAAACAACAATGAGTCAACAGAACTGGTCAAAGAATTAGACAGCCATGTACAGGCACAGTTGTCAGTGGGACAAGAGAACAGTCA
>NW_024747471.1:0-32424 GCF_018991925.1 Homarus americanus
GGACACCTGCCTCCTCCTCCTCCTCCTCACCTTGCTAATATGCTAATATGCTAATATGCTAATATGCTAATATGCTCTGGTATGTTCCAGTCTATTTAAGATATGCTCCCATCTATCTTAAAGAGCTTATGCTAGGTTGGTCTGATATGCTCCTCAAAGACTATGCTGATATACTCTTGTCATCTGATATGCCATTATGTTCATATCACTCTAAAGGATATACTAATATGTTCTGATATGTTGGTATGGTTCTGTCTCTCAGAGGGTGTGCTGATGTACTATAAGAGCATATGGGGTATGTTGATATACTTGGTTATGTAGCTAGGCTCATATCTCTCTTACAGGGTATGCTAATATACCCTGATATGCTTGCATCTATCTCTGAGCGTATACTGGTTGACTGTAATGACATAAGAGATATGCTGGTATGCTTCTAAGGGAATATGTTAACATATTCTAATAATAATTTGAAATGAGGTTAGCTATACCTTAGATTCAGGGGATATACTGATATGATATGAATTAACCTAGAAGTATACTGATATGTTCTCAAGGCATTCAGGGGATCTGTTAGTATGCTTCGACATACTTTCGGAACAAGGTAAACTGGACCTTCAGAAGATAGGGTGATATGCTGACATATTCTGGATCTAAGAGAGAGTGGAAGACTATGAGAGCTAGTTAATATACTCAGGTATGTTGATATCCCTTCATGGCACTTGGGATATATGGTAATATACTCCGATGTGTCTCTTTGGATATACTGATATGCCACTAATGGGTCCCCAGAAAGCAGGAGACAAGTTGATCTGCTTCGAGGACACTAATCTGTATAATGATTTTTTTCCTGACTGTTAAGAAGTATACTGGTATATTTCAAATGTTGCTTAGTATTATAGTATACTTTGGGCTGTTCTGAACATATTTCACAGCTGATTTTCAGAAATATATGCTGCTGTCACTGGCTTGTTTATTCCGGAGACATTGATTATACTTTGAGTATGTTGATATGCTTTGTTACCAATCAAGGAATATGCTGATATGTTCTGACACTTTTCAGTGATTACCCTGATATACTTAGATACCTGACAGTATTTATTGGAGTATAGTGTCCTATACTCTGATGTCATTCTAGTGATATGCTGATGAGCTGACATACCGCTTTATGTAACTGTGATATATTGAATTATATACATCCATTCCTCACGCTTAATATATATGATATTCTAAACAATGCTGATATTATTTATGTTATACCCTGATTATATACTAACATACTACAGTGTCATTTATAGTGTATGATATTAAACATTCGGGGGTATACTTTGAGGTTATTTAGAGAATATGATGGCAAACGGTGATATACTCTGATGCCATATTTGGTATACACAGATATATTGATATAATTTATATAATATACCGATAGATATAACTAAATATCTGTGAAGTAAATCCTGTACTTTTTGATATACCATTCAGGTGAAGGTATGCTAATATACCACGATAGCACCCGTCTCTCAGCGCTAATATACCCTGATGGCACACTTAACATCCTGGCGCCGGTCGTGGGGTATACTGATATGCTAAAGTCTTCTTCATCTTCTAATATCTCGACTTCAGCTTCGTAAACTGTGATTACTTAAACGTATTTAACGCTCGTTTACGTAACTTTTTTGTAGAATAAATGAATGTATATCCGGGGTTCTTCTGTTTCTTTGTCCATCTGATGTTTGCGTCCATGTTGAGGAGAACCACTTAGCAGGGCTCGCATTTTCCCATAATGTGTTACCTCAAGTTCCATAATTTGCACTTAGTGAAGCCACGATATCCCGCGTTATGTTGCCCGTCTTACTTCCTTCTGGGTTATGTGTCTTAAGTTGGTGAAAAAATTAAATTAAGGCTGAATTATTGTTAAATGTTAAGGTATTATAGTACTTGTCTGTCGTGTTGTTAATATAACATAGTTTCACCAGCAGTATGTACTCAAGAGCTTATTAACATCGTTGACGAGTCAGAGCCGCAACACTGAACCAATCTATATGAACATTAACACAAAAAATAAATTGTTACATTACATCGACTATCAAGACATAACTTACAATACAAATTAATAAATAATTGTACCAGGCAGATAAAAATATTAGTTACAAAAAATTATGAAAATAGTCTTAATGTTCACGCCAGAACTTACCCCATAACAAAAGCCATACAACATTTTCCCAGTTAAGACTTCGTTAAATACAATCTCAAACTCCTTCTCAGAAACTGTGTGTTGGTGGTGTGCCACGTGTGGTGTGTGTGTGTGTGTGTGTGTGTGTGACAGCACCTTTGATTTATACAAATATTCACCCAAATGAATAACACCAAGTAATTCACCATGTTATTCACGACTCTTAGATCACTTGGCTTGCGTCTCTCAAAAGGTCGAGCCAGGGTCAGCTGATTCAGTAAACACCGCTCACATTAATAGGGACCTGCCACACTTTGCCATAAACAGATAAATTGTACCGGGAATTTTCCCCCCACACACTCATCATTGTCACTTTATGTAACTTGCTGACAAAACCCATGACCCTTCAGGCCTTTTACGCCCTTAATGCATGAGTCATAAAGGCAAGCATGAACTCCGCATGCTTCCCAGTTGGGCACTGTAAACGCTTCTGCGCTTCACCTTGCACAGGATGTAAGGGGGTGCCCAATAAACTAGCCCCCTCGTGGGCAATCTGTAATCACTACCACTGTCTCGCGGCCCAGAGTAGTAGTTGGACATATCACTAGACAGGGAAATTCACACTTAACACAAGTGTTATCTCAAGGTCATATTCACAACACTTCCCTGGACAGAATTCATAATTTATTTTCTCATATTACATCTGTGTGTATACCTGCTACTAGATAAACAGAAAATGCCAAGAAGTGTTTACATCAAGCGCTGCCACTTAAGAGTTCCAAGAACTAAATTAAAACAATTAGTGTGTGTGTGTGCATGGTGTGAGTGTGCATGGTGTGTGTGTGTGTGAGTGTGCATGGTGTGTGTGTGTGCATTGTGTGTGTGTGTGTGTGTGTATATGGTGTGTGTTTGTTTGTTTGTATGGTGTGTGCATGGTGTGTGTGTGTGTGTGTGTGTATGTGTGTATGGTGTGTGTATGTGTATGGTGTGTGTATGTATGGTGTGTGTGTGTGTGTGTGTGTGTGTATGTGTGTGTATGGTTTGTGCATGTACGGTGTGTGTATGGGTGTGTGTGATTGTGCATGGTGAGTGTGTGACTGTGTATGGGGTGAGTGTGTGTGTGTGTGTGTGTTTCCATTGCCATGAGGATATCATACAATTCTTAAAGCACTGGTCACATGGGCGCATTTTTTTTAGCAATTTCTTGCCGGAAAGTTATTTCGAGCAATTTTCGAGAAATTCGAGCAAGTTTTTGAAGCATTTTTATTGACAATCGTGATAGTCAATTTCTTGACTATTTCGAGCAAGATTATCGGTTCAAAACCCGGTTAATACCATATTTAATGACACGAAGCTTATTTATCGAGTATTTACCTTGGCTATATATAACATAGATCAATAACATTATGTATAAAATGCACAAACAGTTTTTTACGACACACTGAGTTTATTATTTGGGTGGTGTTTTGGCGTGTTTGTTTACAAAACACAAGCCCATACAGCCGGTCATTCTCCACACACTAACAACCCTCCCTACTGTAACTACGATAGTTGAACCAGTCTATATTAAACACTCGTTCCTCCTCCTCGCCAGCCACTTACGAGTCCCCAATAGTTTTTCTTCGCTTTCTCTCATTTCTTTTTAATAATAACAATAATACCAAGGATAGCTGCTGCGTCGTCTGCATTGTTGTTGTGATGTTCCGTCTCCCTTCTACTCGCACAGCGGCGTTAACTTTTTTTTCTTGCTGTAGTAACTGAACCAAGAGCCACTCGTGTGACCACATTTGGAAGAAATTACTCGTAATTTCTTGCTCCAAATTAATTGCTCATCAAAGGGATCGTGTGACCGTAACTTAAGTCACCCTTTAAGAAAAACTGTAAATACTGATTCACAAAACTTAAGGATAATTTCTGACTTGGAACCATCGGTGTAATGCAGAAAACAGTTATTGTATTCTAAAACCTACCCAAGAAATCTTTTACCCACTTACGATATAATTCTTTTCTATTCCATCAATAGATGTTATTTTACTTTTTTATACGTATTTTTATTTTAGTAATTTATAAACTATTTTCTTTATATACTTCATTACCTTTTAGTGTAATGAAGAGAATGAATTACAGAAGGTTTTTATAATTATATTGCGAACAATATTTTTCCTCGCAATAAATAAACAATGACGATGATCTTGTTTACAATATGGAGCTTGATGTCTTACTCCATGTTCGTTTATTACATTTTCTGCCATACCCGACTGTTCTTTTCTTTCTTGTGGTGAAGGTTTTTGACAATTGATATATATATAAAGTTGAGTCCTGAATAATAAGTGGTGTCTAAGTGAACAAATGTATGATGTCTTCAATTACCAGCGTAGTGTGGGGTAACAGTGGGAGTAGAAGCGAAGGGTAGGAGTGAAGGGTGGGAGTAAGGCGTGGGAGTAAGGGGTGGGAGTAAGGGGTGGGAGTAAGGGTGGGAGAAGGGAGCAGGGGAGTAAGGGTGGGAGCAGGGTAGGAGTAAGGGTGAGTAAGGGTGGGATAAGGGATGGGAGAATGGGTGGGAGGAGGGGTGATATGGGGTGGGAGTAAGGGATGAGCATATGGGAGCATATGGGAGGGCGTGAGAGCAAGGTGGGAAGAAGGAGGAGTAAGGGGTGGGAGTAAGGGGTGGGAGACATGGGAGGCAAGGGAGTAAGGGGTGGGAGGCGGTGGAGTAAGGTGGGAGCAAGGGGTGGGAGTACAGGAGTAAGGGGTGGGAGTGGTGGTGGGAGTGGGTAGGAGTAAGGGTGGGAGTAAGGGGTGGGAGTATGGGGAGAAGGGGTGGGAGTAAGGGCAGAGTAAGGGGTGGAGCAAGGGGTGGGAGTAAGGGTGGGAGCAAGGAGGGAGTGGAGCAGGGTGGGAGTAAGGGGTGGGAGCAAGGGTGGGAGTAAGGGGTAGGAGTAAGGGTGGGAGTATGGGTGGGAGTAAGGAGTAAGGCGGAAGCATGGTGGGATTAAGGGGTGGATTAAGGGGTGGGAGTAAGGGGTAGGAGTAAGGGGTGGGAGTAAGGGGTGGCAGTAAGGGGTGGCAGTAAGGGGTAGGAGTAAGGGGTGGGAGCAAGGGGTACGAGTAAGAGGGTGGAAGCAGGGGGTGGAAGCAAGGGGTGGGAGTAAGGGGTATGAGTAAGTGGTAGGAGTAAGTGGTAGGAGTAAGGGGTAGAAGTAAGGGGTAGAAGTAAGGGGTAGGAGTAAGGGGTAGAAGTAAGGGGTAGAAGGAAGGGGTGGGAGCAAGGGGTGGGAATAAGGGGTGGGAATAAGGGGTGGGATTAAGGGGTGGGAGTAAGGGGTAGGAGTAAGGGGTAGGAGTGACGAGTAAGAATGTGGGACAAGAGGGAGGGGTAGCAGTGGGGGGTAGGGTTAGGTTACAAACTTCTATTTACTTCATCATCTGTATCCTGCTGGTGATGTTCTCTCTTTAAACAATTTGTAAAATAAATAAATAAATGGTCAGGTGTAAATAGTAAGAATTTAACAGAGTAATACTGAGGTATTACAAGAAAGAACTAAAAACTGTCCACTGTGTGTATCAACATTTTATAAAAGTATTTGTGAAGCTGTAAAATACTTAGATATAAACTTTTAATTCAACTCTGTAATAAAAATAATTGCAATAATGAATCTAAACAAGAAATGAACTGGGTGAAAAAAATCTACAAAATACTAAAATATAAAAAAGAAGAATTACAGTAAAACCTGAATCATTGTAATAAACATTATTAAACTTTTCGTTGTTATGACCTAAAACAAACAAGGAAGACTCGTCTAGATTTTCGCTCTGTGAATTAACTCCTTGGATCGCTTTTGGGCAAGAGGGGAGTTACTCCGACTTATTCCGTGAAAATATTCCCAACTGTCCATAGAATCCGTTACAGTTTCCTTTATAGTAAGTGACTCACAAATGATTAATATTCCCATTCACCAATACTTTATTATATCAGAGAACAGTGCAGAGATAAGCTGGCCAATGAGCGATGGTCAAAGATAATACAGATTTAATACTGGATTGATAAGTACAGCCATAGTGATTTGTTTCATGTTACAGTAATAATAAACTTTATCAAATGTTATAACTACCAAAGTGTTATTTTCGTGATCGATACCCTGCTGCCAGGATTATAACATCGTTTAAAAGTTCAGTAAAAATATCATGCAGATTAAAACCTAACCTAGTGTATCGTAACCTAACTTAGCCTTTCCTAAGCTAACTTAGACTATCCTAAACTAGCCTAACCTATCCTAATCACACCAAACCTAACCTATCCTAAATTTATATATCATCAACAGATTTATAGATATGTTGGAGGAATAATTATCAAAAGTTTGTTGTCTCTGCAAATGTATTTTAAAAAAAAGAAAATGAAATTAAAACTTTCTAGAGAACTCAATTGTGTCATGAGCGTTGCGGCTTGGTTAGGTTAGGTAACATTAGGTTAGGTTAGATAAGGTAAGGTAAGATTAGGTAAGGTGAGGTAGTGTTAGGGCTAAATACATTTTACTAATTTTGCATCAAAATAATCACGACTGAAGGTATCGGATAAAAAACCTCTGAATATAATTCTTTTTCTGAGAAAAAAATTTCTTTACCACTTATTTTTTGCCCCACTTTTTTATTAAGTTTGATGAACTTAGATTAGGTTAGGTATTATTTAACTCTGAGTCATGGGTACTTATTGGATACTTGGCAGAATAACTTGTTATAACTTGGTCCTAACAAAGGTGGAGTCTAAGCAAAAATGTTCACTTGACCTCATATTTGGATTTCATTACTGAAGGATATTTACAGCTATACCACATTAATAAGGTCTATCTGCAAGTTTATTCAGTCATAAAAAAAATATACCCTAAATGTGGACAATAAAAATCTTCTATATTGGTACAAATTACTTGAAAAGTTGTAAGAAGACAAAAGCTGCATCTCTTCCATAAAGCGAGAAATAGAACAGCCAAGCCTCTTCTTGTCGTAAAAAAAAACTAATATTGTATTTTAGTATGTTGATGTACAAAACATTTTCTTCATTATTCTATGATAAAACAAGTCTAACAAGCATTATTAAAACATATATTATTAATTTTTTTTCATGCAATCCGAAAATAGCGACTACTATATCCAGGTTGATCGTGTTGAGGTCCTGTAAGTTACAGGCTAGATTACGAGCTCACTTACGGAGTTCGATGCCAAATATTTGTTTTGAGAATCCTGATCGGAGACTGTAAGTCCAGTTACTTGGTAAACAAGTAGATACAGTGAAATAAACTGCTGTACCTAAATATTATGTAACTCAAAATATATTCCCAAAACAGCACGTTTACAGATGAAAATAAAAAAAAGCATAAATAATACAAACAAAATCAATTAATATGTTTTTATTACAGTATTTTTAAATATCAGAAGCGTAGGTTCAGCGCTTCTTTTGTGTCTTTTTCCCGGTGAAGATGTAGTCTCCCCATGGCAGGTACTGGTCCTTTTGTACACGGCAGAAAGTGGTAGTTTCCTTCTTCTTCTTGTTGTTTTGGGTCTTGTTGTTTTGGGTCTTAGTGTGTTTTGTGGTCTGCAGTTTGTTAGATCGGGGGCCCTTCTCCTTCATCTGGCAAGGCTTCACCTCCACCTTAGTCACCTTCGATACAGTGCGTCGGAACACTATTGTGATGTACTGACACTAACAGCTCTCTCACTGAGGTCAAATCAAAATTTGACCATAAAGAAAGAATTACGGTTTAATAAGGTTGGAATTTAAAGAAATTGACAACAAAATAAAGCTCTGTTTATCACTATAGTAAAGAGGGATGGTGTTTGTAAAGATGATGGATGGTGTTATAATATGTAGTGATGATGGGTGGTGTTATATGTAGTGATGTTGGATGGTGTTATATGTAGTGATGATGGATGATATTATATGTAGTGATGATAGGATGGTTCTATATGTAGTGATGATGGATGGTGTTATATGTAGTGATGATGGATGATGTTACATGTAGTGATGATGGTTGGTGTTATATGTAGTGATGCTGGATGGTGTTATATGTAGTGATGATGGATAGAGTTATATGTAGTGATGATGGATGATGTTATATGTAGTGATGATAGGATGGTTCTATATATAGTGATGATGGATGGTGTTATATGTAGTGATGATGGATGATGTTATATGTAGTGATGATAGGTTGGTTTTATATGTAGTGATGGTGGATGGTGTTATATGTAGTGATGATGGATGGAGTTATATGTAGTGATGATGGATGATGTTATAAGTAGTGATGATGGTTGGTGTTATATGTAATGATGTCGGATGGTGTTATATGTCGTGATGGATGGTTCTATATGTAGTGATGGTGGATGGTGTTATATGTAGTGATGATGGATCGTGTTATATGTAGTTATGATGGATAGTATTATATGTAGTGATGATGATGGATGGTGTTATAAGTAGTGATGATGGATGTTATATGTAGTGATGAAGGATGGTGTTAGTGAAGATTGTGAAGAGAGATGTAGTGAAGATTGTGAAGTGAGATGTAGTGAAGATTGT
Organism: Homarus americanus; assembly: GCF_018991925.1. Taxonomy (NCBI): domain Eukaryota; kingdom Metazoa; phylum Arthropoda; class Malacostraca; order Decapoda; family Nephropidae; genus Homarus; species Homarus americanus. The sequence goes on from NW_024747471.1 coordinate 8,736, forward strand.
GAAGTCAGATGTGGTGAAGATTGTGAAGTGAGATGTAGTGAAGATTGTGAAGTGAGATGTAGTGAAGATTGTGAAGTGAGATGTAGTGAAGATTGTGAAGTGAGATGTGGTAAAGATTGTGAAGTGAGATGTGGTGAAGATTGTGAAGTGATATTTGGTGAAGATTGTGAAGTGAGATATGGTGAAGATTGTGAAGTGAGATGTAGTGAAGATGTGAATTGAGAAGTAGTGAAGATTGTGAAGTGGGATGTAGTGAAGGTTGTGAAGTGAGATGTAGTGAAGATTGTGTAGTGAGATGTAGTGAAGATTGTGAAGTGAGATGTAGTGAAGATTGTGAAGTAAAATGTAGTGAAGATTGTGAAGTGAGATGTAGTGAAGATTGTGAAGTGAAATGTAGTGAAGATTGTGAAGTGAGATGTAGTAAAGATTGTGAAGTGAGATATGGTGAAGATTGTGAAGTGAGATGTAGTGAAAGATTGTGAAGTGAGATGTAGTGAAGATTGTGAAGTGAGATGTATTGAAGATTGTGAAGTGAGATGTAGTGAAGATTGTGAAGTGAGATGTAGTGAAGATTGTGAAGTGAGATGTGGTAAAGATTGTGAAGTGAGATGTGGTGAAGATTGTGAAGTGAGATTTGGTGAAGATTGTGAAGTGAGATGTGGTGAAGATTGTGAAGTGAGATATGGTGAAGATTGTGAAGTGAGATGTAGTGAAGATGTGAAGTGAGATGTAGTGAAGATTGTGAAGTGAGATGTAGTGAAGGTTGTGAAGTGAGATGTAGTGAAGATTGTGTAGTGAGATGTAGTGAAGATTGTGAAGTGAGAGGTAGTGAAGATTGTGAAGTGAGATGTAGTGAAGATTGTGAAGTGAGATGTAGTGAAGATTGTGAAGTGAGATGTAGTGAAGATTGTGAAGTGAGATGTAGTGAAGATTGTGAAGTGAGATGTAGTAAAGATTGTGAAGTGAGATATGGTGAAGATTGTGAAGTGAGATGTAGTGAAATATTGTGAAGTGAGATATAGTGAAGATTGTGAATTGAGATGTATTGAAGATTGTGAAGTGAGATGTAGTGAAGATTGTGAAGTGAGATGTAGTGAAGTTTGTGAAGTGGGATGTAGTGAAGATTGTGAAGTGAGATGTAGTGAAGATTGTGAAGTGGGATGCAGTGAAGATTGTGAAGTGAGATGTAGTGAAGATTGTGAAGTGAGATGTAATGAAGATTGTGAAGTGAGATGTAGTGAAGATTGTGAAGTGAGATGTAGTGAAGATTGTGAAGTGAGATGTAGTGAAGATTGTGAAGTGAGATGTAGTGAAGATTGTGAATTGAGAAGTAGTGAAGATTGTGAAGTGGGATGTAGTGAAGATTGTGAAGTGAGATGTAGTGAAGATTGTGAAGTGAGATGTAGTGAAGATTGTGAAGTGAGATGTAGTGAAGATTGTGAAGTGAGATGTAGTGAAGATTGTGAAGGGAGATGTGGTGAAGATTGTAAAGTGAGATGTAGTGAAGATTGTGAAGTGAGATGATGTGAAGATTGTGAAGTGAGATGTAGTGAAGATTGTGAAGTGAGATGTGGTGAAGATTGTGGAGTGAGATGTAGTGAAGATTGTGAAGTGAGATGTAGTGAAGATTGTGAAGTGAGATGTAGTGAAGATTGTGAAGTGAGATGTAGTGAAGGTTGTGAAGTGAGATGTAGTGAAGATTGTGTAGTGAGATGTAGTGAAGATTGTGAAGTGAGATGTAGTGAAGATTGTGAAGTGAGATGTAGTGAAGTTTGTGAAGTGAGATGTAGTGAAGATTGTGAAGTGAAATGTAGTGAAGATTGTGAGGTGAGATGTAGTAAAGATTGTGAGGTGAACATAAGAACATAAGAACATAAGAAAGTGGGATACTGCAGGAGGCCGACTGGCCCATACAGGGCAGATCCCTTTCACACCCATCCCAGCACTTCCATGTGCCTATCCAACTTCGTCTTGAAGCTCCCTAGCGTCCCCTATCCTACTATAGCACTCGGTAGCCTATTCCACATATCCACAACTCTATTACCAAACCAGTGCTTGCCTATATCCTTTCTTGAATCGGAATTTATCTAATTTAAAGCCATTTGTTCTAGTTATTGTTATTACTGAGCTTCAGAACATCTTCATTTTACCCTTGTTAATCCCACTTACCCACTTGTATGCACCCTATCATATCTCCCCAATCCTACGCCCCTCTAATGAATGTAAGCCTGCTTTTCAGTCTTTTCTTCATATGGAAGGTTTCTAATATATGGATCGCTTGCCGCCTCTTCTTTGTACTCTCTCCAAAGAATCTATGTCCATTCTATAATAAGGACACCAGAACTGAACCGCATAATCCATGTGTGGCCTCACTAATGCTAGGTAAAGTTTCAAGATAACGTCAGCAGTTCTGTTACTCACAGACCTAGATATGAACCCAAGAATCCTGTTTGCCTTGTTGTGAACGCTAATACATTGTTTTCTAGGTTTCAAGTCGTTGCTAACAAATACACCTTGATTTTTTTCACAAACTGAGTTTTCTATTTCCGTGTTACCTAGTTTATACTTAACATTTGTATTCGTCTTCCCTATCTGTAGTACCTTGCATTTATCACTATTAAAATTCATTTGCCAGTCTACTGACCACTCATGTAAGGTATCTAGATCTCTTTGAAGGTGTTCAAAGTCACTGTCTGAATTTATCACTCTCCCCATTTTGGTATCATCTGCAAATTTACTAATCCTACTAGTTATGCCTAAATCAAGATCATTAATGAATATAACAAACAGCAGAGGGCCTAATACAGATCCCTGGGGAACTCCGCTTTTGACCGCAACCCAGTCTGACTTTAATCTATTTATGCTGACTCTTTGTTTCCTACCAATTAACCATGACCTAATCCATTTTAATACTGATCCACCTATTCCATGTGCTTCTACCTTCCTTATCAATCTCTCATGAGGGACTCTATCGAATGCTTTACTGAAATCTAAATAAATTATATCATATGACTCTATCATTATCTTACCCGCTCAAATACTCTTGAGAAAAAAGCTACAAATTTAGAGACAAGAAACTCTGGTGAACCTGCATGAGAAGAATGAATTAAGTTGAATGTTTCTAAGGTGGTCATGATGGATGTAATCGAACTACATTTGCAAGTTTCTGCCGGGCACCAGTCTCACCCTACCGACTTATTAAATAAACTGCCAATGGATTACCCAACTCATCTCTACATTCTTTTAATATTCTAGCATATACCCCGTCTGGACCAGGCGACGGTGAGGCTTCAGTTTGTTAATTACTTTAAGCACATCGTTACTAGTAATATTGATATTCATCAACATATTTTCTATACTGTCGTTATATACCTTATGAACTTCTGGAAACTGTGCTAGGTTTTTATTTGTGAATACGGAGCGAAAATGACTATTTAACGTACTACACATTTCTAACTCATCATCAGTCATTTCTCCTGTCGTAGTTTTAAGGGGACCTATTGTATCTCTAACCTTTGATTTATACAGTTGATAAAAAGCTTTGGGGGTATATTTCGATTCGTTTGCTACCTTGATTTCATAATTTCTCTTTGCTTTCCTAATTTCTGTTTATACCTGTCTTGTTAGGTTCTGATAGTAACCAAGTAAGTGATTTTCGCCTTTCTTAACTTTTCTATATACTCCTTTCTTTTTCCCTAGAAGATCTAAGAGTCTATTATTCATCCATTTTGGTTGGTTCCGTATCGATCTGAATTTTCTTTAGGGATGTGTTTATTTTGGGCATTATTGATTGTCGCAATAAATTGTTCATAAGTAGCTGCTAAATTAAATTCGGGGTTATCCCGTCCTAAGTTGACAGTTTCCGGAGGTGTGGGGGGGATTAATCTTTTGACCATAGGGTCATCCCTTAGGTCTCTCCTTATGCTACCGTAATTAATTCCTAAAATCCGGGATCAAGGCCGAATTTTCCTTCTTCCTGCCATCCCATATTATGTAAAAATATATGCCTTTATGATCACTGTTTCCTAGTTCGTCTCCAATCCCAACATCTTTTACTAGATTTTCATTATTACGGAGAACTAAATCGAGGATATTATTTCCTCTAGTGGGCAAGTTTATAAATTTATATATAAAACTATCCTGTACCACTTCTATAAAATCTTCAGATTCATTATCGCTAAGTTGATTTTTTCAATCTATGCCTGAAAAGTTTAAATCGCCTAGAATACATACATTGTTTCTATCAGATGCCTTCTTTATTTCCTCCCATAGCAATTTACCATCGTTCCTACTCAAATTAGGTAGTCTATATATAACACCAATGACTACGGATTCACTGCCCTCACCAATCTCTACCCAAATACTTTCATTGTCGCTATTTGTTTTAATGTTTGATTTATTGCAGCCTTTTAATGACACCCTGATATACACTGCTACACCGCCACCTCTCCTTCCTACTCTGTCAAATTTAAATAGGTTATATCCTGGAATATGAAATTCTGCTAAAAAATGCTTGCTGTTTGAATTTATCCATGTTTCTGTTATTGCAATTATATCTATGTTCTCTTTACTAACAATGGCCCTGAGCTGGTCTATTTTGTTACACAGGCTTCTACTATTAGTATAATAAACACTCAATATATTTCTTCCGTTTCTATCTGTTTTACATTTATTACTTTGATGTTTGTTATTATGACCAACTATATTTTCAGCATTATCTACTTCTGTTTCACTACTTCCCAGGACCTGCTTGTTTTTTGACTCCCATTTTCCCCGACCCCTCTCTACTGGCGAAACCCCCCCTTCGGAGTGACAATTTCACGCTCCAGGGATGCAGACAACGTCTTTACCCCCTCACGAGACAAGTGTACTCCGTCGCGACAGTACAGGTAGTCGTTGCCATAAAATCGTTGCCCGTCATCAATGAATGCCCAACCATTGTTTGCACAATGTTTTTCCAGTCGGCAATTAATAGCAATTGCCCTGGACAGCCATTCACGACCAACCCCTCTTCTAGGCAAGACACCACATACCATCGGGACCCCTCCCCTATCTCTAATCTTCCCCAGCGCCTCCCTATACCTCTTGAAAAGTTCCTCACTCCTAACCTTACCTATGTCGTTTCCCCCCACACTAAGACACACTACTGGATTGGTACCCTCCCCTGACAAAACTCTGTCTAACCTCTAGGCTACATGCCCTATCCCAGCCCCAGGAAAACATACCCTAGTCCTACGTTTCCTATCTCTCGCACAAAAAGCCCGATCCATAAACCTCACCTGGCTGAAGATTGTGAAGTGAGATGCAGTGAAGATTGTGAAGCGAGATGTAGTGAAGATTGTGAAATAAGATTATAAAGTAAACTGTAGTAATTGAGGTTAAACGAAAGCGGGTTATTCTGTAGTGTATCCGTGTCTTGTTAACGTGGAACCAACATGGCGGTGGTTCTCAATATATATACGTTATTTTGCCGGGAATTTCTGTCAAAACAAAATATGAATCAACCATATTTAGCCTAAATTAACCTAACGGCTTTATTATATATTCTAAGTTTTTTAAGTTGGATAGATCAGATCAGGTTAGGTTAAGTCAGGTTGGGTTAGGCTAGGTTAGTTTTGTCAATTTTGCCACTTAGAGGCTAGTTTATTGTGCCCCCCATACTCATCCTGTCAGCTGTAGCACAGAGATTACAAAGTGGTGTTAGATGAGGTAGGTGGTTAAGTTAAGTTTCAATAGGTTAGGTTAGATTATGTCAGGTTGGGTTAAGTTAGGTTAGGTAGGTAATAAGTAGATAAGTTATGTTAGGTAGGTGGGAAAGTTAGGTTTGATTAAGTTAGCTTATGTCAGACGGGGAGGTTAGGTTAGATTATGTCAGGTTAGGTTAGATTAAGTCAGGTTAGGTCAGATTACGTCAGGTTAGGTTAGATTATGTCAGGTTAGGTTAGATTATGTCAGGTTAGGTTAGATTATGTCAGGTTAGGTTAGATTACGTCAGGTTAGGTTAGATTATGTCAGGTTAGGTCAGATTACGTCAGGTTAGGCTAGATTATGTCAGGTTAGGTCAGATTACGTCAGGTTAGGTTAGATTATGTCAGGTTAGGTTAGATTATGTCAGGTTAGGTTAGATTATGTCAGGTTAGGTTAGATTATGTCAGGTTAGGTTAGATTATGTCAGGTTAGGTCAGATTACGTCAGGTTAGGTTAGATTATGTCAGGTTAGGTAATTAGGTAGAGGTGGGTAAAAAAGGTTAGGTTAGGTCGGCAGGTTTTAGTGTAGGAGCTTAAGTAATCCCGTAAAAATTTCATGTTAATTTTTGACACCATACATTATAATAATCCTTATAAACTATGTTAGGGAACTGTGGTGTCATTTTTTCTGAACGGTTTATTATAAGTTTTATGCCTTTAAAGAAGTTTTATTAAAGAGCGGCGTAATGAACCACAGATGTATTACCATTAAGTCCTAATTAACTTAAAACATGACTAATAACCTATGAACATGTAGTATTATATGATTACAATTTAACATAATATATCATGAATGCTGTTATAATATCATAAGTGTGTTACAAACATGGCTGCTCATATATGCCATCCTGTCTCTGGCAAAGAAGAGATTGCAGTAAGTAAAATTATTTGCTAAAGACAAATACTGGAAATTAAACATATACATATTACCATTATCTGAAAAGCTTAGAACCACCGTTTTATATTTATTAAAAGTTTGTAGTGTTATACATCATGTGTAAACAAGTCACAAGTTATTATTTACGACATTGCTTCAGTCCTCGTCATCAGAGTCTTCTGTGTACAACAGATTCCTTCACCTTGTTTAGGCATTTCTCATCATCTGCTTGACAGTTACACATCTCGGTGCATGTCATGCTATTCTTTCTGATTCTTTCTGTATGAACATGACAATGATCCACATTTCCTGACGCCACATCCACATTTAACAAGTTCTGTGATTGCTTCTGGAGCTGGTGGTTGGTCTGATATTACTAGTATGAAACAGTCATTGTCAATCTTCCAGCCATGCTCTAATTGTGAAAGCATTTCACTGTCTGCATCACAAGACCACAGAAGAGCTTGATACCTTCCTCTCAATATATGATACTTTAGAGTTGCTGCAGTCGCTGGTAGTTCTCCAGCTTCTGCCTGCGTTTTCTTGAAGAGATGCCATCTAAGTTATGACAGTTTAGTGAAAGTCATTCGTGGACAGTAGAGCTTAAATACAAATTCCTTTAGACCAATAAACATGTCTGCTGGAGGGCATTTGGTCTACTCAGCATCTTGAATGCATCTAGGACTTTTGTGTTAGATTTCATCAAAGTGCTCCAACATGCTTTCTTTCCTTTGCCAACAAATTTTCAATGCAGTCAGATCCTGTGAAGGCATGGAAACCTGTAAGGCTCTCTGCCCAATGTGTCGTCGCTCACCAGTTCCTGTTTTCATACTTGTATTTTCTCCAAGTTGAGGCTGCTTTAATATGCCAAACACATCAGTGTCTGGTGACTTGATATGTACAGTGCTGCCCTTCTGTGATGCATATACTGTATGTCCTGCTTAAGTTCTATAACTTGTGATAGCAATTTGATGGTTGAAGTCTTATTTGCTGCTTTCCACGACAGAAGATTAACCTTGGACATCTTTTCCCAGATGCTCAATGGACCAACAATACGTTTCTTGACAAAATTTTCATAATTTTGTCTTCCAACTTCATATGCACATAGATTGTCATATTTGGCATTTTCTGGCATTACAGCTCCAGTTACCAAGTTTAAAAGAGCATCATTTTCCTGGGATTACAGTCACCAATAACATTGTGTAGCTTCTGTACATCAGCATATTGACGGCTGACAATAGCTGTAGAGAGCTCATGATGTTCTGTTCTTTTGTAATCTTTATGAGTTTGATATTTTATGTAATGAACTTAATTTGAAAACCCAAATGGTAGTATATGATCTTTTATCACCTTAGACACTCTGTGCGTCATCCCTCTCAAGTGATTTTTTTCCTCTTACTTCTCTGGACAAATACGACCTTTATCCCATCAGAAAAAATATCACCATATATTTTCTTAATCTACAGGTGCCAAGGTTTAAAATGACGGATGGTGTTAAAAATTAACCTGAAATTTTTACGTGACCACATATTGTCTTGTTGAGTTTCTGAGAAAACTTCACGGCTAAATAGCGCCTCTGTATTGATAGCCGGTACATGTCGTAATATCCACCGCTCATAGTTAAATCTTTATGTCCGTTTATTTTGTCCTAATTTAAGTATTGTTACGCCGTCTCTTAATTTACTTAAATATCCAGGTTCTAGGCGTAACCAAACAAAAAGTGAAGTAAATAAGAGAATAAAAATAAATAAAGTAAACCTTTAAGAATTTAATTGATTAAATATTATCACAATAAAGAGCCTCGTAGGCTGTCACAACAAATTGATTCACCATCGAAACTTTTAAGACACAAGTGATACAAAACATCGAAACATCAAAATAATAAAAATAAAGCATTGGATTACGTTAACACTGCATAAACATGTAAAAACTATCACTGAAATTAACTAACGTGAAACAACACTGAATTACTTGAATACAACTAAGCAAATACTGATGGACACAAACAGAGACATAAATAGGTACTCACATAGATATACCACATTGGTGGCGACAGGAACAACACAAATAAATTAAGTTTAAGTAACAAGTGACACTCAAAGGATGTGTACTGTATGACAAGAGGACTGAACTGACTCAAGTCAGTTGGTGGGTCCTATATATAAGGTCGGTTCCCGCCACGCGACCCGCCGGTGGGTCGTTTAACGATGCAGATGGTCGTTAGAGAACAAAGAATGCTGGTTACAATACAAAATAAAGAAATAAGATGGGCTTGAACAAATAATGACAGTAAAACCTTAACAGCACAGGGTAAGGTGACTAGAATATATAATAGTAAATTTAACACATCATTACAGGAATAATATGGAACATGGGAGCATGTTATATATAAAAAAAAAGAAAAAAAATACGACACGGTCGTAACAGTATCAAAGAGTGTTTTTATTTTTAAGTATCTTAAGTATCTTTTTTCCTCACTCTTAAGTATCTAAGTATGATGTTTTTTTCATTTTTAAGTAACTAACCATATTTTTGTTTTCATTATAAAATGTGATTGATATAGACAACAGAAGTAAATATCAGCTGGAGGTCGTAAACGAAGCTGATGTGAAGTATTTTGACTCACTGTTCCCACGAACTAATTGCTTCTCTGGTTTATACCGAAGAAATAAAACCGTCAACGAACCATCCGATTCAAATGTGTCTTAGGCGATACAGGGTGTTTAGGCGTCATTCTGATACCAAGAATGACTTTGTGTACTGTGGTGAAGCTGGGGGTAGGATAGGGTTGGGTTGGGTTGGGATGGGTTAGGATTACGCATGTGTGGGTATATTCTGTCGCATTTTATAGGTATCTTGCGTCTTTCTCTTTATTCCTTCTTTATCATGAGTATCTGTGCCTATTAATACACCACCTCGCAGGATAGTGGAAGAGGAATGGATAGTAACGAGATAATATTCTTCTTACATATACCTTAGCTTGATTACAGGTAACACCAGGTAGAAGTTACGTGACTCTTAAGAGTTTTCCTCGACTTGGCTGATTCAACTGTAAGACTTGCTGTATTTATCCTTATTAAAATCCTCCACCTGTAAGACCCTCCACTTGTAAGACTCTCCACCTGTAAGACCCTCCACTTGTAAGACTCTCCACTTGTAAAACCCTTTATGGATTTGAAATACCTTCTCGTCTTGACTCCACTAGTACTGTACACACCCTCTCTAGCCTTAGTTTACAGTAATGTTGAAGTATATAATGAAGACTCACAGCTCATGGGTTAGAAAAACAAAAGATGCTTGTTTTATTTATTTATTTATTTATTTATTTATAGCTTATTTTAGAATCCCCGAAAGTTAGAACAAAATGGCTGACGGGACTCACAAGCGGGCGATGTTTACAGTATGGACCAAGAATAAAAAATAAATGAAAAATAAAATAAATAAATCGTAAATTGGTGCATTGTTTCTCCAGGGGTAATTATAGAAGTACAAATGTTCTCCAGCAGTGGGTAACGATCATAGCCACGTATAGAGCTTCTAACGCAGGTAGATTGATATAGATGCATTACCTGGAGTTAGTGGGTTACAGGGGCCTCCTACACGATAATATTAAAGGTGTTTTTTCCTTCTGTTTGTGGCACTTGAGGTGTTTAGGTTAGGTTTAATTAAAATGGTTTAGTTATAATAGTTATATTACGATAAGTTAAGTTGAATTTAGAACTTTTGATTTGCATATATCGTGTTTTAGAAGGATTTGTTAGCTAATAAGTTTAATTTGGATAAGTTTAGTTTAATTTAGATCATTTGATTTTACAAGGTCGTATTATAATGACTGGGAACCATATAGAAAACTGTTAGAGAAGTAAATATTTCTACGGCAGTGAATGAGTAAGTCAATAAGTGGTGTATAGAGCTGCTGACGCAACTTAAACGGTATATACTGTACATTATATGTTATCAGAGCTTTCCTGTTGTACGTAACCGCCTCCGTCAAAGTGTCTTACTGGCTCATGTGAAGATTAGCCTCTAGTTTATTTAACCTCAAGATTAACTACACTGGCACTGCCTGACCTGACCTGACCTGACCTGCCCACCCCTACCCTACCCTACCCTACCCTACCCTACCCCCTACCCTACCCTACCCTAACCTAACCTAACCTAACTTAACTTCCCAAGTAGCGTTAGGTTAATCATTAGTTGAAATAAGCTGGGAGGGTTAATCTTCAGGTAATCTATCTTAATTAACAATTTTGGTCAGGTGAGGCCTTCCTTACCTTACTTCGAGAGCAGGAGGAGGAGGACTTGCTAACGTCTACAGATCATCGTCAACCAAGGCAGATATTGAATACCTTTTGTTTACCTTCGTGGCTTAAGAACACATCTTAACACCATAAGACTATTCGCCTCAATACAATAATACAGTAATTGATTATTGTATTCTAATAAAATTTACGGTGTATCTTGTGAACCAGATTTATTGTTTGACCTTAGTGAATGAGAAACTGGTTGAGGTGTATTGTGGTAAACATCCTTAAGAGCAGCTCTGTGTGTTCTTACGACCTCAAAGTAACACAAAAGGTAGCCAATATCTACCCTTGATCAGTCACTTTATGTAGATGTCAATTGTGTCATTTTTCTAGACTTAGTGCCCCCTGGAGGAGAAAGTAAATACAATGTTGATATATTTTGGTCACAACACACACTAGTAGATTATTTTTCCTTTTTAACTAAATAATTAACACTATGAAGCTAACTAATTATATAACTCAAAGATGGTAACCAATATGGCGTCGATATTGTTCACATACTCTATGATAAATAGATGTATTGTCTGTTTAATTTTTGGGAAGAATTTAATTTATAAACTTTTGAGAATCTGGATACAGGAGTTTTGTCTTTGTGTGTGTGTGTGTGGTGATGATGACGCATACTTTCCTCTGCAGTGAAAAAAATATCTTGACATTGCAAAGTTTAACTGTAAGCCGAAGGAACGTTTGTAATGTGACTTGTTATGTGAAATTGTAACTTGAAATTCTTTGTGAAAAAATATTTCCCTATAAAGTTTGGCAATAAATGAAGTATTACATCAAGGTGTAACTTGTAGTTCCTTGTGGAGTAATTACCTATGTGGACGATACAGCTACTCCAGGGTGTAAGACCTAGAGTAGAAAGTCTTTAGACCTTACCTGAGGTTGAAAGACTCTTATAGTGGAACGTCTTAGGTATTGAAACTTTAATTACAGTAAATAAAATATAATCTACCTAAACATTCCTTCACCTGGCGACAACTAATGATACAGGTGGTGTAATAGCTCTTTAAAATTCCTCCGTTTGATATAATAATGACCACACATGAACTTATAATGTGCAATATCTTGATAACACATTAGCTGCAACATTACACATAGTCCAGTGTATGTGTAGTGAGGGACATCTACCTAAATGAGTTACAGAATGTGGAGTTGAGGCAAAAAAAAGTTGGGACATGTTTGAGATCATCAGTTGAGCCAAACGTTTATACTCAATATTGTTTTAATGGTATTTTAGAGCGACCGAAAAATGTAAACAAAATGGCCGGCTAGGTGACACATACCTTACAAGAAATAAACATGAGAACGAACACACACACACACACACACACACACACACACACACACACACACACACACACACACACACACACACACACACACACACAGTTTTACCCACATTATCACCAGACTATCGGCATACCTGGTCGGTGGACACCTGCCTCCTCCTCCTCACCTTGCTAATATGCTAATATGCTAATATGCTCTGGTATGTTCCAGTCTATTTAAGATATGCTCCCATCTATCTTAAAGAGCTTATGCTAGGTTGGTCTGATATGCTCCTCAAAGACTATGCTGATATACTCTTGTCATCTGATATGCCATTATGTTCATATCACTCTAAAGGATATACTAATATGTTCTGATATGTTGGTATGGTTCTGTCTCTCAGAGGGTGTGCTGATGTACTATAAGAGCATATGGGGTATGCTGATATACTTGGTTATGTAGCTAGGCTCATATCTCTCTTACAGGGTATGCTAATATACCCTGATATGCTTGCATCTATCTCTGAGCGTATACTGGTTGACTGTAATGACATAAGAGATATGCTGGTATGCTTCTAAGGGAATATGTTAACATACTCTAATAATAATTTGAAATGAGGTTAGCTATACCTTAGATTCAGGGGATATACTGATATGATATGAATTAACCTAGAAGTATACTGATATGTTCTCAAGGCATTCAGGGGATCTGTTAGTATGCTTCGACATACTTTCGGAACAAGGTAAACTGGACCTTCAGAAGATAGGGTGATATGCTGACATATTCTGATGGATCTAAGAGAGAGTGGAAGACTATGAGAGCTAGTTAATATACTCAGGTATGTTGATATCCCTTCATGGCACTTGGGATATATGGTAATATACTCCGATGTGTCTCTTTGGATATACTGATATGCCACTAATGGGTCCCCAGAAAGCAGGAGACAAGTTGATCTGCTTCGAGGACACTAATCTGTATAATGATTTTTTCCCTGACTGTTAAGAAGTATACTGGTATATTTCAAATGTTGCTTAGTATTATAGTATACTTTGGGCTGTTCTGAACATATTTCACAGCTGATTTTCAGAAATATATGCTGCTGTCACTGGCTTGTTTATTCCGGAGACATTGATTATACTTTGAGTATGTTGATATGCTTTGTTACCAGTCAAGGAATATGCTGATATGTTCTGACACTTCTCAGTGATTACCCTGATATACTTAGATACCTGACAGTATTTATTGGAGTATAGTGTCCTATACTCTGATGTCATTCTAGTGATATGCTGATGAGCTGACATACCGCTTTATGTAACTGTGATATATTGAATCATATACATCCATTCCTCACGCTTAATATATATGATATTCTAAACAATGCTGATATTATTTATGTTATACCCTGATTATATACTAACATACTACAGTGTCATTTATAGTGTATGATATTAAACATTCGGGGGTATACTTTGAGGTTATTTAGAGAATATGATGGCAAACGGTGATATACTCTGATGCCATATTTGGTATACACAGATATATTGATATAATTTATATAATATACCGATAGATATAACTAAATATCTGTGAAGTAAATCCTGTACTTTTTGATATACCATTCAGGGTGAAGGTATGCTAATATACCACGATAGCACCCGTCTCTCAGCGCTAATATACCCTGATGGCACACTTAACATCCTGGCGCCGGTCGTGGGGTATACTGATATGCTAAAGTCTTCTTCATCTTCTAATATCTCGACTTCAGCTTCGTAAACTGTGATTACTTAAACGTATTTAACGCTCGTTTACGTAACTTTTTTGTAGAATAAATGAATGTATATCCGGGGTTCTTCTGTTTCTTTGTCCATCTGATGTTTGCGTCCATGTTGAGGAGAACCACTTAGCAGGGCTCGCATTTTCCCATAATGTGTTACCTCAAGTTCCATAATTTGCACTTAGTGAAGCCACGATATCCCGCGTTATGTTGCCCGTCTTACTTCCTTCTGGGTTATGTGTCTTAAGTTGGTGAAAAAATTAAATTAAGGCTGAATTATTGTTAAATGTTAAGGTATTATAGTACTTGTCTGTCGTGTTGTTAATATAACATAGTTTCACCAGCAGTATGTACTCAAGAGCTTATTAACATCGTTGACGAGTCAGAGCCGCAACACTGAACCAATCTATATGAACATTAACACAAAAAATAAATTGTTACATTACATCGACTATCAAGACATAACTTACAATACAAATTAATAAATAATTGTACCAGGCAGATAAAAATATTAGTTACAAAAAATTATGAAAATAGTCTTAATGTTCACGCCAGAACTTACCCCATAACAAAAGCCATACAACATTTTCCCAGTTAAGACTTCGTTAAATACAATCTCAAACTCCTTCTCAGAAACTGTGTGTTGGTGGTGTGCCACGTGTGGTGTGTGTGTGTGTGTGTGTGTGTGTGTGTGACAGCACCTTTGATTTATACAAATATTCACCCAAATGAATAACACCAAGTAATTCACCATGTTATTCACGACTCTTAGATCACTTGGCTTGCGTCTCTCAAAAGGTCGAGCCAGGGTCAGCTGATTCAGTAAACACCGCTCACATTAATAGGGACCTGCCACACTTTGCCATAAACAGATAAATTGTACCGGGAATTTTCCCCCCACACACTCATCATTGTCACTTTATGTAACTTGCTGACAAAACCCATGACCCTTCAGGCCTTTTACGCCCTTAATGCATGAGTCATAAAGGCAAGCATGAACTCCGCATGCTTCCCAGTTGGGCACTGTAAACGCTTCTGCGCTTCACCTTGCACAGGATGTAAGGGGGTGCCCAATAAACTAGCCCCCTCGTGGGCAATCTGTAATCACTACCACTGTCTCGCGGCCCAGAGTAGTAGTTGGACATATCACTAGACAGGGAAATTCACACTTAACACAAGTGTTATCTCAAGGTCATATTCACAACACTTCCCTGGACAGAATTCATAATTTATTTTCTCATATTACATCTGTGTGTATACCTGCTACTAGATAAACAGAAAATGCCAAGAAGTGTTTACATCAAGCGCTGCCACTTAAGAGTTCCAAGAACTAAATTAAAACAATTAGTGTGTGTGTGTGCATGGTGTGAGTGTGCATGGTGTGTGTGTGTGAGTGTGCATGGTGTGTGTGTGTGCATTGTGTGTGTGTGTGTGTGTGTGTGTATATGGTGTGTGTTTGTTTGTTTGTATGGTGTGTGCATGGTGTGTGTGTGTGTGTGTGTGTATGTGTGTATGGTGTGTGTATGTGTATGGTGTGTGTATGTATGGTGTGTGTGATGTGTGTGTGTGTGTATGTGTGTGTATGGTTTGTGCATGTACGGTGTGTGTATGGGTGTGTGTGATTGTGCATGGTGAGTGTGTGACTGTGTATGGGGTGAGTGTGTGTGTGTGTGTGTGTTTCCATTGCCATGAGGATATCATACAATTCTTAAAGCACTGGTCACATGGGCGCATTTTTTTTTAGCAATTTCTTGCCGGAAAGTTATTTCGAGCAATTTTCGAGAAATTCGAGCAAGTTTTTGAAGCATTTTTATTGACAATCGTGATAGTCAATTTCTTGACTATTTCGAGCAAGATTATCGGTTCAAAACCCGGTTAATACCATATTTAATGACACGAAGCTTATTTATCGAGTATTTACCTTGGCTATATATAACATAGATCAATAACATTATGTATAAAATGCACAAACAGTTTTTTACGACACACTGAGTTTATTATTTGGGTGGTGTTTTGGCGTGTTTGTTTACAAAACACAAGCCCATACAGCCGGTCATTCTCCACACACTAACAACCCTCCCTACTGTAACTACGATAGTTGAACCAGTCTATATTAAACACTCGTTCCTCCTCCTCGCCAGCCACTTACGAGTCCCCAATAGTTTTTCTTCGCTTTCTCTCATTTCTTTTTAATAATAACAATAATACCAAGGATAGCTGCTGCGTCGTCTGCATTGTTGTTGTGATGTTCCGTCTCCCTTCTACTCGCACAGCGGCGTTAACTTTTTTTTCTTGCTGTAGTAACTGAACCAAGAGCCACTCGTGTGACCACATTTGGAAGAAATTACTCGTAATTTCTTGCTCCAAATTAATTGCTCATCAAAGGGATCGTGTGACCGTAACTTAAGTCACCCTTTAAGAAAAACTGTAAATACTGATTCACAAAACTTAAGGATAATTTCTGACTTGGAACCATCGGTGTAATGCAGAAAACAGTTATTGTATTCTAAAACCTACCCAAGAAATCTTTTACCCACTTACGATATAATTCTTTTCTATTCCATCAATAGATGTTATTTTACTTTTTTATACGTATTTTTATTTTAGTAATTTATAAACTATTTTCTTTATATACTTCATTACCTTTTAGTGTAATGAAGAGAATGAATTACAGAAGGTTTTTATAATTATATTGCGAACAATATTTTTCCTCGCAATAAATAAACAATGACGATGATCTTGTTTACAATATGGAGCTTGATGTCTTACTCCATGTTCGTTTATTACATTTTCTGCCATACCCGACTGTTCTTTTCTTTCTTGTGGTGAAGGTTTTTGACAATTGATATATATATAAAGTTGAGTTAAGAATAATGACTCTGATATTATAGCCATTAGGTCCTGAATAATAAGTGGTGTCTAAGTGAACAAATGTATGATGTCTTCAATTACTAGCGTAGTGTGGGGTAACAGTGGGGGTAGAAGCGAAGGGTAGGAGTGAAGGGTGGGAGTAAGGCGTGGGAGTAGGGAATTAGAGGTAAGAGGTGGGAAGTAGAGGTGGGAGATAAGGGGTGAGGTAAGAGCGTGGAGTAAGAATTGGGGTAAGGGTGTGGGAGTAAGGTGTAGGAATGGGGGTGGGAGTAGGGGTGGGAGTAAGGGATGGGGAGTAATGGGAATTTGGGAGTAAGGGTGGGAGTAAGGGTGAGATGAGGTGGGAGTAAGGGGTGGGAGTAAGGCGTGGGAGTAAGGCGTGGGAGTAGGGCGTGGGAGTAAGGGGTGGGAGTAAGGGGTGGGAGTAAGGGGTGGGAGTAAGGGGTGGGAGTAAGGCGTGGGAGTAAGGCGTGGGAGTAAGGGGTGGGAGTAAGGGTGGGAGTAAGGGGTGGGAGTAAGGGGTGGGAGTGGGGTTGGGAGTAAGGGGTGGGAGTGGGGGGTGGGAGTGGGGTGGGAGTGGGGGTGGGGAGATGCAAAGAGGGGGAGTAAGGGTGGGGGTAGGTGGAGTAAGGAGTGGGGTGGAGCGTGGGAGTGGGGGTGGGAGTAAGGGTGGGAGTGGGGTGCAGGTAAGGGTAGAATGAAATTGGGAGTAAGGGGTGGGAGTAAGGCGTGGAAGTAAGGGTGGGATTAAGGGGTGGGATTAAGGGGTGGGAGTAAGGGGTAGGAGTAAGGGGTGGGAGTAAGGGGTGGCAGTAAGGGGTGGCAGTAAGGGGTAAGAGTAAGGGGTGGGAGCAAGGGGTACGAGTAAGAGGGTGGAAGCAAGGGGTGGGAGTAAGGGGTATGAGTAAGTGGTAGGAGTAAGTGGTAAGAGTAAGGGGTAGAAGTAAGGGGTAGAAGTAAGGGGTAGGAGTAAGGGGTAGAAGTAAGGGGTAGAAGGAAGGGGTGGGAGCAAGGGGTGCGAATAAGGGGTGGGAATAAGGGGTGGGATTAAGGGGTGGGAGTAAGGGGTAGGTGTAAGGGGTAGGAGTGACGAGTAAGAATGTGGGACAAGAGGGAGGGGTAGCAGTGGGGGGTAGGGTTAGGTTACAAACTTCTATTTACTTCATCATCTGTATCCTGGTGGTGATGTTCTCTCTTTAAACAATTTGTAAAATAAATAAATAAATGGTCAGGTGTAAATGGTAAGAATTTAACAGAGTAATACTGAGGTATTACAAGAAAGAACTAAAAACTGTCCACTATGTGTATCAACATTTTATAAAAGTATTTGTGAAGCTGTAAAATACTTAGATATAAACTTTTAATTCAACTCTGTAATAAAAATAATTGCAATAATGAATCTAAACAAGAAATGAACTGGGTGAAAAAAAATCTACAAAATACTAAAAATATAAAAAAGAAGAATTACAGTAAAACCTGAATCATTGTAATAAACATTATTAAACTTTTCGTTGTTATGACCTAAAACAAACAAGGAAGACTCGTCTAGATTTTCGCTCTGTGAATTAACTCCTTGGATCGCTTTTGGGCAAGAGGGGAGTTACTCCGACTTATTCCGTGAAAATGTTCCCAACTGTCCATAGAATCCGTTACAGTTTCCTTTATAGTAAGTGACTCACAAATGATTAATATTCCCATTCACCAATACTTTATTATATCAGAGAACAGTGCAGAGATAAGCTGGCCAATGAGCGATGGTCAAAGATAATACAGATTTAATACTGGATTGATAAGTACAACTATAGTGATTTGTTTCATGTTACAGTAATAATAAACTTTATCAAATGTTATAACTACCAAAGTGTTATTTTCGTGATCGATACCCTGCTGCCAGGATTATAACATCGTTTAAAAGTTCAGTAAAAATATCATGCAGATTAAAACCTAACCTAGTGTATCGTAACCTAGCTTAGCCTTTCCTAAAGATTGGAGAAATAATTATCAAAAGTTTGTTGTCTCTGCAAATGTATTTTTAAAAAAAGAAAATGAAATTAAAACTTTCTAGAGAACTCAATTGTGTCATGAGCGTTGCGGCTTGGTTAGGTTAGATAAGGTAAGGTAAGATTAGGTAAGGTGAGGTAGTGTTAGGGTTAAATACATTTTACTAATTTTGCATCAAAATAATCACGACTGAAGGTATCGGATAAAAAACCTCTGAATATAATTCTTTTTCTGAGAAAAAAATTTCTTTACCACTTATTTTTTGCCCCACTTTTTTTATTAAGTTTGATGAACTTAGATTAGGTTAGGTATTATTTAACTCTGAGTCATGGGTACTTATTGGATACTTAGCAGAATAACTTGTTATAACTTGGTCCTAACAAAGGCGGAGTCTAAGCAAAAATGTTCACTTGACCTCATATTTGGATTTCATTACTGAAGGATATTTACAGCTATACCACATTAATAAGGTCTATCTGCAAGTTTATTCAGTCATAAAAAAAAATATACCCTAAATGTGGATAATAAAAATCTTCTATTTTGGTACAAATTACTTGAAAAGTTGTAAGAAGACAAAAGCTGCATCTCTTCCATAAAGCGAGAAATAGAACAGCCAAGCCTCTTCTTGTCGTAAAAAAAAACTAATATTGTATTTTAGTATGTTGATGTACAAAACATTTTCTTCATTATTCTATGATAAAACAAGTCTAACAAGCATTATTAAAACATATATTATTAATTTTTTTTCATGCAATCCAGAAATAGCGACTACTATATCCAGGTTGATGGTGTTGAGGTCCTGTAAGTTACAGGCTAGATTACGAGCTCACTTACGGAGTTCGATGCCAAATATTTGTTTTGAGAATCCCGATCGGAGACTGTAAGTCCAGTTACTTGGTAAACAAGTAGATACAGTGAAATAAACTGCTGTACCTAAATATTATGTATCTCAAAATATATTCCCAAAACAGCACGTTTACAGATGAAAAATAAAAAAAGCATAAATAATACAAACAAAATCAATTAATATGTTTTTTATTACAGTATTTTTAAATATCAGAAGCGTAGGTTCAGCGCTTCTTTTGTGTCTTTTTCCCGGTGAAGATATAGTCTCCCCATGGCAGGTACTGGTCCTTTTGTACACGGCAGAAAGTGGTAGTTTCCTTCTTAGTCACCCCTTAACCATTACAGTGCGTGTCGGAACACCATTGTGATGTACTGGCACTACAGCTCTCTCACTGAGGTCAAATCAAAATTTGACCATACAGAAAGAATTACGGTTTCATAAGGTTGGAATTTAAAAAAATTGACAACAAAATAAAGCTCTGTTTATCACTATAGTAAAGAGGGATGGTGTTTGTAAAGATGATGGATGGTGTTATAATATGTAGTGATGATGGATGGTGTTATATGTAGTGATGAAGGATGGCGTTATATTGTATTAATGATGGATGGTGTTATATGTAGTGATGATAAGAGGGTAATATATGTAGTGATGATGGATGGTGTTATATATATATATTGATGATGCATGATGTTATATGTAGTGATGATGGTTGGTGTTATATGTAGTGATGCTGGATGGTGTTATATGTAGTGATGATGGATAGAGTTATATGTAGTGATGATGGATGATGTTATATGTAGTGATGATGGATGGTGTTATATGTAGTGATGTTGGATGGTGTTATATGTAGTGATGATGGATGATATTATATGTACTGATGATAGGATGGTTCTATATGTAGTGATGATGGATGGTGTTATATGTAGTGATGATGGATGATGTTATATGTAGTGATGATAGGTTGGTTTTATATGTAGTGATGATGGATGGTGTTATATGTAGTGATGATGGATGGAGTTATATGTAGTGATGATGGATGGAGTTATATGTAGTGATGATGGATGATGTTATATGTAGTGATGATGGTTGGTGTTATATGTAATGATGTCGGATGGTGTTATATGTCGTGATGGATGGTTCTATATGTAGTGATGGTGGATGGTGTTATATGATGTGATGATGGATCGTGTTATATGTAGTGATGATGGATAGTATTATATGTAGTGATGATGATGGATGGTGTTATAAGTAGTGATGATGGATGTTATATGTAGTGATGAAGGATGGTGTTAGTGAAGATTGTGAAGTGAGATGTAGTGAAGATTATGAAGTGAGATGTAGTGAAGATTGTGAAGTCAGATGTGGTGAAGATTGTGAAGTGAGATGTAGTGAAGATTGTGAAGTGAGATGTAGTGAAGATTGTGAAGTGAGATGTAGTGAAGATTGTGAAGTGAGATGTAGTGAAGATTGTGATGTGAGATGTAGTGAAGATTGTGAAGTAAGATGTGGTAAAGATTGTGAAGTTAGATGTAGTGAAGATTGTGAAGTGAGATGTAGTGAAGATTGTGAAGTGAGATATAGTGAAGATTGTGAAGTGAGATGTAGTATGAAGGTCTGGAAATTGAGGATGTGGTGAAGATTGTGAGAGTGAGATGTAGTGAAGGTGTGGAAGTGAGATGTGAGCAAGGTGTGGAAGTGAGATGTGGTGAAAGATTGTGAGGTGAGATGTGGTGAAGGTGTGGAAGTGAGATGTGGTGGGGTGTGGAAGTGAGATGTGGTGAAGATTGTGAAGTGAGATGTGAGTGAGATGTGGAGGTGAGGTGGTGAAGATTGTGAGAGGTGAGATGTAGTGAGAGATTGAGAGTGAGATGTAAGTGAGAGATTGTGTGAGTGAGATGTAGTGAAGATTGTGAAGTGAGAGGTAGTGAAGATTGTGAAGTGAGATGTAGTGAAGATTGTGAAGTGAGATGTAGTGAAGATTGTGAAGTGAGATGTAGTGAAGATTGTGAAGTGAGATGTAGTGAAGATTGTGAAGTGAGATGTAGTAAAGATTGTGAAGTGAGATATGGTGAAGATTGTGAAGTGAGATGTAGTGAAAGATTGTGAAGTGAGATGTAGTGAAGATTGTGAAGTGAGATGTATTGAAGATTGTGAAGTGAGATGTAGTGAAGATTGTGAAGTGAGATGTAGTGAAGGTTGTGAAGTGAGATGTAGTGAAGATTGTGTAGTGAGATGTAGTGAAGATTGTGAAGTGAGAGGTAGTGAAGATTGTGAAGTGAGATGTAGTGAAGATTGTGAAGTGAGATGTAGTGAAGATTGTGAAGTGAGATGTAGTGAAGATTGTGAAGTGAGATGTAGTGAAGATTGTGAAGTGAGATGTAGTAAAGATTGTGAAGTGAGATATGGTGAAGATTGTGAAGTGAGATGTAGTGAAAGATTGTGAAGTGAGATGTAGTGAAGATTGTGAAGTGAGATGTATTGAAGATTGTGAAGTGAGATGTAGTGAAGATTGTGAAGTGAGATGTAGTGAAGTTTGTGAAGTGGGATGTAGTGAAGATTGTGAAGTGAGATGTAGTGAAGATTGTGAAGTGGGAT
This sequence comes from Homarus americanus, assembly GCF_018991925.1. Lineage (NCBI taxonomy): Eukaryota > Metazoa > Arthropoda > Malacostraca > Decapoda > Nephropidae > Homarus > Homarus americanus. The sequence continues at coordinate 31,028 of NW_024747471.1, forward strand.
GTAGTGAAGATTGTGAAGTGGGATGTAGTGAAGATTGTGAAGTGAGATGTAGTGAAGATTGTGAAGTGAGATGTAGTGAAGATTGTGAAGTGAGATGTAGTGAAGATTGTGAAGTGAGATGTAGTGAAGATTGTGAGTGGGGATGGTGAGGTGTGAGATTGAGGGAAGTAGTGAAGGTGTGGAAGTGGGATGTGAAGTGAAGATTGTGGAAGTGAGATGTAGTGAAGATTGTGAGAGTGAGGATGTAGTGAAGTGTGAGATTGAGGATGTAGTGAAGATTGTGAAGTGAGATGTAGTGAAGATTGTGAAGTGAGATGTTGTGAAGATTGTGAAGTGAGATGTGGTAAAGATTCTGAAGTGAGATGTGGTGAAGATTGTGAAGTGAGATTTGGTGAAGATTGTGAAGTGAGATGTGGTGAAGATTGTGAAGTGAGATATGGTGAAGAATGTGAAGTGAGATGTAGTGAAGATGTGAAGTGAGATGTAGTGAAGATTGTGAAGTGAGATGTAGTGAAGGTTTGTGAAGTGAGATGTAGTGACGATTGTGTAGTGAGATGTAGTGAAGATTGTGAAGTGAGATGTAGTGAAGATTGTGGAAATTGAGATCTTAGTGAAGATTGTGAGTGAGGATGTAGTGAAGATTGTGAGAGGTGGAAATGTGAAGTGAAAGTTGTGAAGTTGAGGATGTAGTAGAAAGATTATGGGGTGAACATAGAACATAAGAACATAAGAAAGTGGGATGCAGGGGAGGCCAGAGCTGGCAATACAGGTGAAGATCCCTTTCACACCCATCCCAGCACTTCCATGTGCCTATCCAACTTCGTCTTGAAGCTCCCTAGCGTCCCCGATCCTACTATAGCACTCGGTAGCCTATTCCACATATCCACAACTCTATTACTAAACCAGTGCTTGCCTATATCCTTTCTGAATCGGAATTTATCTAATTAAAAGCCATTTGTTCTAGTTATTTCGTTATTACTGAGCTTTAGAACATCTTCCATTTTACCCTTGTTAATCCCACTTACCCACTTGAACACCTCTATCATATCTCCCCTAACTCTACGCCTCTCTAATGAATGCAAGCCTAAGCTTTTCAGTCTTTATTCATATGGAAGGTTTCTAATATTATGGATCATTTTTGTCATTCTTCTTTGTACTCTCTCCAAAGAATCTATGTCCATTCTATAATAAGGACACCAGAATTGGACCGCATAATCCATGTGTGGCCTCACTAATGCTGGGTAAAGTTTCAAGATAACGTCAGCAGTTCTGTTACTCACACTCCTAGATATGAACCCAAGAATCCTGTTTGCCTTGTTGCAAACGCTAATACATTGTTTTCTAGGTTTCAAGTCGTTGCCAACAAATACACCGAGAACTTTTTCACAATCTGAGTT
>NW_024747472.1:0-70250 GCF_018991925.1 Homarus americanus
TATTGCTTCCGTTCGGTTACATTTTATCTACCGTGAAACGTTAGCAAAGAGAAAGTGACAAATGAGAATAGAAAGTAAATGGGAGGTGAAGGAGATGAGAAAGAACCACCTGAATAAACCACCTTAACGCTAACCCTACCTAACCTACCGCTAACCCCTACCACCTAACCTACCGCTAACCTAAGTAACGTAAACTAATTTTACCTTACATAACCTAACCTAAAAACTGATTAACTTCTAACCCGTTTGTATCCACACCCGACACCTAACATAACACAACATAACACAACATAACACAACATAACACAACAAACACATAACACAACATAACACCCCAAGTACATCCCAGGAAAGAACATATTGATCTCATCTAAGAAAATATGTCAATTACCCCCAAAAAGTTAGAAGAACATTCCATATACCACCAGTATTACTGCAAATTGCTCGAAAAGTAGTCCCCAAACAATCTTGTCAATTCAAAATCTTTTCTGCAACATTAAATCCTCTACGAAAAATCCCCCTCATCTTTTTGTAGACTTCAAAATATTTGTCTCTCTCTGGTATTTAATGTTTTATTGTAAACATAATTTATTTTTGTGTTAACAAACGTATTTATATTTTAGCGTAAACATACTTATTTTGGTAATAAACATATTATGTTGTTATGAAAATATTTACAATATTTTGTGTTATAAACATTAATTTATATTTTGTGTGAACTTGATAATTTACAATGTTTGAAATAGACAACAACACACACAATATTTTAGAAAACAAACGATATTACCCCACAATATTTTATTGTTAACCAAACATAATTTATTTTTGTGTTAGCAAACTTAATTTAATATTTGTGTTAACAAACTAATTTACAATATTTTATCAAACAATACTTATGTTTTGGTAGCAAACTATTTATTTTATTTGTTAACCAAAACAATATTTACAATATTTTGTTGTTGTAATAATTTATGTTTTGTTGTTAACAAACGTAGTTTATGTTTTGTTGTTGTTAAACTTAATTTTACATATTTTATTGTAAACGATAAATTTACAATATTTTGTTGTTAACCAAATAGATACAATTATTTTATTAATAAACATAAATTTACAATGTTCTGATATTATTAGACCAATGTATACAATATTTTGTCTTTAATGTTGGCATTACTGCCATAATGTTGGCACAACTACCATGATGACATACTACCATATGTTGCTAGCTTCACCAGTATTGACATACTACCATAATGTTGGCACAACTACCATGATGTTGACATACTACCATGATGTTGGCACAACACCGCGTGTTGACATACTACCGCCAATATTGCTTTAACTACCATGATGTTGACATACTACCATGATGGCTGGCTACCATGATGTTGACATACTACCGCCAATGTTGGCACAGCTCTACCGCCATGTTGACATACTACCACAATGTTGGCACAACTACCATGATGTTGACATACTACCCATGATGTTGGCAGCACTACCATGATGTTGACATACTACCGCCAATGTTGGCACAACTACCATGATGTTGACATACTGCAGGAATGTTGGCACAGCTTCACCATAATGTTGACGCCACCACCAGGTGTTGGCACAACTACCGCCATGTTGACAACTACCATGATGTTGGCACAACTACCATGATGTTGACACTACATGATGTTGACATACTACCGCCAATGTTGACATACTACCGCGATGTTGACATACTACCATGATGTTGACATACTACCGCGATGTTGCACCTTTACCATGATGTTGACATACACCGCCGTATTGACATATTACCATGATGTTGACATACTACCATGATGTTGGCACCTTTACCATGATGTTGACATACTACCGCATATTGACACATACCGCCATGTTGACATACTACCACGATGTTGACACAATACCGATGTTGACACTAAAAGAAACAGCAGTGTTGCAGGATGACCTCCCGACACATCGAGTAAGTCCAAAATAACCACATTAGCAAGAGATCGGCGTCAACCTCACTGAGTTCTACATATGGTGGAGTAGAACATTCTGGCTGTCCCCAGCTATCAGGTACAACCGTCTCTCTACCTATCTCTACTGTCTCTCTACCATCTCCACTGTCTCTACCTATCTCTACTGTCTCTCTACTATCCTGCCTCTCTACCTATCTGTCTCTCTACCCTCTACTGTCTCTCTACCCATCTCTGTCTCTCTACCCATCTCTGTCTCTCTACCCATCTCTCTGCCTCTCTACCCATCTCTACTGCCTCTCTACCCATCTCTGCCTCTCTACCCATCTCTGCCTCTACCCCATCTCTACTGCCTCTCTACCCCTCTCTGTCTCTACCTATCTCTACTGCCTCTCTACCCATCTACTGCCTCTACCCATCTCTACTGCCTCTCTACCCATCTCTACTGTGTCTCCCCATCTCTACTGTCTCTCTACCCATCTCTACTGCTCTCTACCCATCTCTACTGTCTCTCTACCCATCTCTACTGCCTGTCTACCCATCTCTACTGTCTCTCTACCCATCTCTGCCTGTCTCTCTGCCCATCTCTGCTGTCTCTGCCCATCTCTGCTGCTGCCTCTCTGCCATCTCTGCTGCTCTCTGCCCATCTCTGCTGTCTCTGCCGTCTCTCTGCCCTCTCTACCCATCTCTACTGTCTCTCTACCCATCTCTACTGTGTCTCTACCCATCTCTACTGTCTCTACCCATCTCTACTGTCTCTCTACCCATCTCTACTGTCTCTCTACCCATCTCTACTGTCTCTACCCATCTCTACTGTCTCTCTCCCATCTCTACTGTCTCTCTACCCATCTCTACTGTCTCTCTACCCATCTCTACTGTCTCTACCCATCTCTACTGTCTCTCTACCCATCTCTGCCTGTCTCTCTGCCCATCTCCTGTCTCTCTGCATCTCTGCCTCTCTGCCCATCTCTGCTCTTCTCCCATCTCTGCTGCCTCTCTGCCCATCTCTGCCCATCTCCTCTCTACCCATCTCTACTGTCTCCTCTGCCGCATCTCTGCTGCTCTACCATCTCTGCTGTCTCTACCCATCTCTGCTGTCTCTCTGCCCATCTCCTGCTGTCTCTCTACCCATCTCTGCTGCCTCTCTGCCCATCTCTACTGTCTCTCTACCATCTCTCTGTCTCTCTACCTGTCTACTGCCTCTCTACCCATCTCTACTGTCTCTCTACCCATCTCTGCCTCTCTGCATCTCTGCTGTCTCTCTACCCATCTCTAGTGCCTCTCTACCTCTCTCTACTGTCTCTCTACCCATCTCTACTGTCTCTCTACCCCATCTCCACTGTCTCTCTACCCCATCTCTACTGTGTCTCTACCCATCTCTCTGTCTCTACCCATCTCTACTGCCTCTCTACCCCATCTCTACTGTCTCTCTACATCTCTACCCATCTCTCTACATCTCTGCTGTCTCTCTGCCCATCTCTGCTGTCTCTACCTCCTCTGCCTCTCTGCCCATCTCTACTGTGTCTCTACCCATCTCTACTGTGCTCTGCCCATCTCTCTGTGTCTCTATCTCTCTGTGTCTCTACCCATCTCTCCTGCCTCCCATCTCTGCTGTCTCTCTGCCATCTCTCCTGTCTCTACCATCTCTACCTCTGTGTCTCTGCCCATCTCTGCCTCTCTACTCATCTCTCTGTCTCTCTACATCTCTGCTGTCTCTCTACCCATCTCTGCAGCCTCTACCCATCTCTACTGCCTCCTCTACATCTCTGTGTCTACCCATCTCTGTGTCTCTCTCCCATCTCTACTGTCTCTCTACCCACATCTCTGTCTCTACTGTCTCTGTTGCTACATCTCTGCCTGTCTCTCTCCCATCTCTTCTGTCTCTCTGCCCATCTCTGTGCCTCTCTACCCATCTCTGTGTCTCTACCCATCTCTACTGTGTCTCTACCCATCTCTGCCTCTCTCCCATCTCTACTGTGTCTCTGCCTATCTCTGCCTCTCTGCCCATCTCTGCTGTGTCTCTACCCATCTCTGCTGTGTCTCTACCCATCTCTGTCTCTCTACCCATCTCTACTGTCTCTCTACCCCATCTCTGCTGTGTCTCTACCCATCTCTGCGTTCTCTGCCATCTCTGCAATCTCTGCCTGTCTCTGTGTCTCTACCCCATCTCTATATGTCTCTACCCATCTCTCCTGTCTCTCTACCTGTCTCTGCTGTCTCTCCCATCTCTGCTGTGTCTCTACCCGTCTCTCTGTCTGTACATCTCTGCTGTCTCTGCTATCTCTGTGTCTCTACCCATCTCTGTGTCTCTACCCATCTCTGTGTCTCTACCCCATCTCTGCCTGTGTCTCTGCCCATCTCTGTCTCTGCCCATCTCTACTGTCTCTCTACCCATCTCTGCTGTGTCTCTACGCATCTCTACTGTGTCTCTGTCTCTGTCTCTCTGTGTCTACCCATCTCTGCTGTGTCCTCCCATCTCTGCTGTGTCTCTGCCCATCTCTGCTGTCTCTACCCATCTCTGCTCTCTGCCTGCCTCTCTACCCATCTCTGTGTCTCTGCCATCTCTGCTGTGTCTCTGCATCTCTGTCTCTCTGCCATCTCTTCTGTCTCTCTACATCTCTGTGTCTCTATATCTCCTGCTGTCCCCATCTCTGCTGTGTCTCTACCTATCTCTGCTGTGTCTCTGCATCTCCTGCTGTCTCTACCCATCTCTGCTGTCTCTCTACCCATCTCTACTGTCTCTCACATCTCTGCTGTGTCTCTACCTATCTCTCTTGTCTCTACCCCATCTCTACTGTGTCTCTACCCATCTCTACTGTGTCTCTACCCATCTCTACTGTGTCTCTACCCATCTCTGCCTGTGTCTCTACCCATCTCTGTCTCTACCTCTCTCTCTACCCATCTACTGTCTCTGTGTCTCTGTTCACCCATCTCTCTGTGTCTCTATCTGTCTGCATCTCTACTGTGTCTCTGCCTATCTCTGCTGTGTCTCTGCCCATCTCTGCTGTGTCTCTGCCCATCTCTGCCTCTCTACCCATCCTCTTCTGTGTCTCTACCCATCTCTACTGTGTCTCTACATCTCTCTGTGTCTCTGCCCATCTCTACTGTCTCTCTACCTGCTCTCTACCCTCTCTGTCTCTGCATCTCTGCTGTCTCTCTACCCATCTCTACTGTGTCTCTACCTATCTCTGCCTCTACCCATCTCTCTGTGTCTCTACCCATCTCTGCTGTGTCTCTACCCATCTCTACTGTCTCTCCCCACCATCTCTGTGTCTCTACCCATCTCTACTGTGTCTCTACCTCTCTACTGCCTCTCTACCCATCTCTACTGTGCTCTGTCTCTCTCTCTCTACCCATCTCTCTGTGTCTCTACCCCATCTCTGTGTCTCTGCCATCTCTGCTGCCTCTCTACCCCATCTCTACTGTGTCTCTACCCATCTCTACTGCTCTCTACCCATCTCTACTGTGTCTCTACCCATCTCTTCTGTGTCTCTACCCATCTCTACTGTCTCTCTATCTCTACTGTCTCTCTGCCTCCTGCTGTGTCTCTACCTATCTCTACTGTGTCTCTACATCTCTCTGTGTCTCTGCCTATCTCTGTGTCTCTACCCATCTCTGTGTCTCTACCCATCTCTCTGCTCTCTACCCATCTCTACTGTCTCTCTACCCATCTCTACTTGTCTCTACCCATCTCTACTGTGTCTCTACCCCATCTCTACTGTGTCTCTACCATCTCTCTGTGTCTCACCCCATCTCTGTGTCTCTCTGCATCTCTGTGTCTCTACCCATCTCTACTGTCTCTACCCATCTCTGCTGTCTCCCATCTCTACTGTCTCTCTACCCATCTCTACTGTGTCTCTACCCATCTCTGTGTCTCTGCCATCTCTCTGTCTCTACCCATCTCTACTGTGTCTCTGCATCTCTCTACTGTGTCTCTGCCCATCTCTCTGTGTCTCTACCCATCTCTACTGTCTCTCTACCCCATCTCTACTGTCTCTCTACCTATCTCTCTGTCTCTCTACCATCTCTACGTTTCTACCCATCTCTGCATGTCTCTACCCATCTCTACTGTGTCTCTACCCATCTCTGTGTCTTCTACCCACATCTCTACTGTCTCTCTACCCATCTCTCTGTGTCTCTCTACCCATCTCTACTGTCTCTCTACCCATCTCTGCGTCTCTCTACCCATCTCTACTGTCTCTACCCATCTCTGCTGTCTCTCTACCCATCTCTCTGTGTCCTCTGCCATCTCTGCAATGTCTACCTATCTCTGCCTCTTACCCATCTCTACTGTCTCTCTGCACCCATCTCTGCTGTCTCTACCCATCTCTACTGTGTCTCTACCCATCTCTGCTGTCTCTCTACCTCTCTCTGTCTCTCTGCCCATCTCTGCTGTGTCTCTACCTCTCTGTGTCTCTACCCATCTCTACTGTGTCTCTACCCATCTCTGCTGTCTCTACCCATCTCTACTGTGTCTCTGTCTCTACTGTGTCTCTACCCATCTCTGCAGTCTCTACCCATCTCTACTGTCTCTACCCATCTCTGCTGTGTCTCTATCTCTCTGTGTCTCTACCCATCTCTCTGTGTCTCTACCTATCTCTCTGTCTCTGCCCATCTCTGCTGTGTCTCTACCCATCTCTACTGTCTCTCTACCCATCTCTACTGTCTCTACCTATCTCTGCTGTGTCTCTACATCTCTGCTGTCTACCTATCCTGCTGTCTCTCTCACCATCTGCTGTCTCTCTGCCCATCTCTCTGTGTCTCACACTGTCTCTGCTGTGTCTCTGCCCATCTCTGCTGTGTCTCTGCCTATCTCTGCCTTGTCTCTACCCATCTCTGCTGGCCTCTGCATCTCTCTGTGTCTCTGCCCATCTCTACTGTGTCTCTGCCCATCTCTACTGTGTCTCTACCCATCTCTGTCTCTACCTATCTCTGCTGTCTCTCCCCATCTCTCTGTCTCTCCTGCCTATCTCTGTGTCTACCCATCTCTACTGTGTCTCTACCTATCTCTGTGTCTACCCATCTCTGTGTCTCTACCCATCTCTGCATGTCTCTCCCATCTCTGTGTCCTCTCTGCTGTGTCTCTACATCTCTACTGTCTCTACCCCATCTCTGCTGTGTCTCTACCCATCTGCTGTGTCTCTACCCATCTCTGCTGTGTCTCTACCCATCTCTGTGTCTCTGCCATCTCTACTGTGTCTCTACCCATCTCTGCTGTGTCTCTACCCATCTCTACTGTCTCTCACCCATCTCTGCTGTCTCTCTACCCATCTCTCTGTGTCTCTACCCATCTCTACTGTGTCTCTACCCATCTCTGTGTCTCTACCCCATCTCTCTGTGTCTCTGCCCCATCTCTGTGTCTCTACCTTCTCTCTCTCTACCCATCTCTACTGTGTCTCTACCCCATCTCTACTGTCTCTCTACCCATCTCTGCTGTGTCTCTACCTCTCCTACTGTCTCTCTGCCCATCTCTACTGTCCCTCCTCTGTCTCTGCTCTCTACCCATCTCTACTTCTCTCTACCTATCTCTGCTGCCTCTCTACCCATCTCTGCTGTCTCTCCTACTGCCTCTCTGCCCATCTCTGCTGTCTCTACCCCATCTCTGTGTCTCTGCCCATCTCTACTGTGTCTCTACCCATCTCTGCTGTGTCTCTACCCATCTCTCTGTGTCTCTGCCTATCTCTACTGCCTCTCCCCATCTCTGCCTCTCTGCCCATCTCTACTGTGTCTCTACCCATCTCTGCTGTATCCGCATCTCTCTGTGTCTCTACCCATCTCTGCTGTGTCTCTACCCATCTCTGCTGTCTCTCTGCCCCATCTCTGCTGTGTCTCTACCCATCTCTGCCTCTCTACCCATCTCCTGCCTCTCCCCATCTCTGTGTCTCTGCCCATCTCTCTGTCTACCCATCTCTGTGTCTCTACCCATCTCTACTGTCTCTACCCATCTCTACTGTGTCTCTACCCCTCTCTCTGTCTCTCTACCCATCTCCTGTCTCTACCCATCTCTGTCTCTCTACCCATCTCTGTGCTCTACCCATCTCTCTGTCTCTCTACCCATCTCTACTGTCTCTCTACCCATCTCTGTGTCTCTACATCTCTCTGTGTCTCCCCATCTCTGTGTCTCTACCCATCTCTGCTGTCTCCCATCTCTGCTGTCTCTACCCATCTCTACTGTGTCTCTACCCATCTCTACTGTGTCTCTACCCCATCTCTACTGTGTCTCTACCCATCTCTACTGTCTCTCTACCCCATCTCTACTGTGTCTCTACCTATCTCTACTGTGTCTCCCCATCTCTACTGTCTCTCTCCCATCTCTCTGTCTCTCCCCACCCATCTCTACTGTCTCCCCACATCTCTCTGCCTCTCTACCCATCTCTCTCTCTCTCTCCCATCTCTACTGCCTCTCTACATCTCTACTGCTCTACTGTCTCTACTGTCTCTCTACCCATCTCTACTCTCTCTCTACCCATCTCTGTCTCTGCCCATCTCTACTGTCTCTGCCCATCTCTCTGTCTCTGCCCATCTCTACTGTCTCTTCCACTCTACTGTCTCTACCCATCTCTACTGTCTCTACCCATCTCTCTGTCTCTACCCCATCTCTGTCTTCCCCATCTCTGTCTCTCCCCATCTCTGCAATGTCACCCATCTCTGTCTCTCTCCCATCTCTCCTGTCTCCTCTACCCCATTCTCTACTGTCTCTCCATCTCTACTGTCTCTGCATCTCTGTCTCTCCCATCTCTCTGTCTCTCTACCCATCTCTACTGTCTCTACCCATCTCTACTGTCTCTCTACCACATCTCTGTCTGCATCTCTACTGTCTCTCTACTGCCTCTCTACTGCCTCTCTACGCCTCTCTACTGCCTCTCTGCCTCTCTACTGCCTCTTTACTGCCTCTCTACTGCCTCTCTACTGCCTCTCTACTGCTCTCTACTGCCTCTCTGTCTCTCTCTGCCTCTCTACTGCCTCTTTACTGCCCCTCTCTGCCTCCTCTCTGCCTCTCTACCTTGCTCTCTACCTCTCTCTGCCTGTCTACTACCTCTCTGTCTCTACCTCTCTCTGCTGCCTCTCTGCTGTCTCTAATGCCTCTCTACCTCTCTGCCTCTCTGCCTCTCTCTGCCTCTCTACCTCTCTGCCTCCTCTACTGCCTGCCTCTCTGCCTCTCTGCCTCTCTACTACCTCTCTGCTGCCTCTCTACTGCCTCTCTGCCTTCTGCCTCTCTACTGCCTCTCTACCTCTCTGCCTCTCTACTGCCTCTCTGCCTCTCTCTGTCTCTGCCCCTCTCTCTGCCTCTCTGCCTCTCTACTGCCTCTCTACCTCTGTCTACCTCTCTCTGCCTCTCTACTGCCTCTCTGCCTCTCTACTGCCTCTCTACTGCCTCCTGTCTGCCTCTCTACCTCTCTGCCTCCTCTGCCTCTCTGCCTCTCCCTACTGCCTCTCTACTGCCTCTCTACTGCCTCTCTACTGCCTCTCTGCCTCTCTACTGCCTCTCTGCTGCCTCTCTGCCTCTCTACTACCTCCTCTACTACCTCTGTACTGCCTCTGTGCCTCTGCCCTCTGCCTCTCTACTACCTCTCTACTGCCTCTCTACTGCCTCTCCTGCCTCTCTACTGCCTCTCTGCTTCCCTCTCTCTACCTCTGCACTGCCTCTCTACTGCCTCTCTACAGCCTCTCTACTACCTCTCTCTGCCTCTCTACTACCTCTGTACTGCCCTCTCTGCCCCTCTCCTACTACCTCTCTACTACCTCTGTACCTTCTGTACTGCCTCTGCCTCCCCACTACCTCTCTACTGCCTCTCTACTGCCCCTCTCTACTGCCCTCTCTACTGCCTCTCTACTGCCTCTCTACTACCTCTGTACTGCCTCTGTACTACCTCTCTACTGCCTCTCTGCCTCTCTGCTTCTCTTTTTCTTAAATACACATATGTTAACACACACACACACACACACACACACACACACACACACACACACTTTATGCTTATTGTTGATGGGATAATAGCTTTTGCATTGTGATGACAATAGTAATAATAATAATAATAATAATAATAATATTAATAATAATAATAATATTAATAATAATAAAATATTAATAATAATAATAATAATATCAACGATGATGATAATGATGATAATGGTAGTTATAATTATGATGATAATAATGCTAACTCATTGCTGTACTACCACATTCATGATTATTAACACCATCATCATCACCATGGATTTCCTAGCCTTTGTTGCTGTCACTGGGAGTCAGGTTCAACGATGGCCATCAGGATACAATGATATGAGATATTAAGATGTCACCTTCGTTCGGTGAGCTCTGAAGTGACCAGGAGGCCGATGCGGGCAGGAGGACGGTCACAGATGTTGTGGGGCTTCATCTGAAACAGGAGGAGCAGCAACGTTGGCGCCTATCTGCCTCCCGATTAGCAGTAGAAGACAAGCTCGAAAGTATTGGCACCTTCTCGTATGGTGCTCACTCAAGCATGCGGTGTGGCGCGATCGTCTCCCCAGGTGAGGGGGTCGATTTGGCATTCAGGTTGCCAGACTATCCTTATGCCTTCTCCGTTGCCCGCCAAACATTACGTTTCTCATTCGTTAGGTGACTGTAAGTAGCTACTTTGGTATCTACTGTCGTCCCATGCAGGTAGCATGGCCAGTCCGGCAGTTGTTCATGGATAATGGTAGCCTCGATGCTTCTACAGTTGATGTCAGGAAGAATATTTGCATTGTTCTCTTGTGTAAAATTGGACTCTGGAGGATGGAACGTAGACTACGGTGGTGAAAAGTTGTCAAATAGCGAGGTGCCTCCTTATGTGAATCATGTCTCCTTGCTTCTGGCTGGTGTCTCCTGTATGTAACCCATGTCTCACTGCCCTACTGCTGGTGTCTCCTGTATGTAACCCATGTCTCACTGCCATACTGCTGGTGTCTCTTGCTTGTGACCCATGACTCGAAGTGTCTCCTGTATGTGAAAGATGTTTCACTGTCATACAGCGGGTTGAGAAGGACCACTGTTTACGATATGCATTACAGTTACATAGTTGTCCGCTAAGTCGCCATATCTGATCGTGCTGGTCTCTTCACCGATGTCCACGTGAACAGGTAATGGAAGTGGTTAACATTGGGTGGGGTGCAGCTGACGGGGATGTCTGGAAGATCCTACAAGTCTTATGCATTCCTGCCTCAAGGCGTCTGCGAGGTGTTCCAGGATCCTGTTAGGTCATGTTCAATGCAAACAACAAGATGACGTTGTCTGCATATCGAAATTCAGTAACGGAAGCGTCAACCTTTGTTCCCTGCCTGGAGTCGTCTTGCTTGTGCCTTCATCCGGTATCATATGTCCACCCCGCTAATACACATCCTTGTTTTATTCTAATTTTGGATGGTAAGAGGAACTTTCGCTGGGTGTCATTATGTAGGAGACGTATCTCATTTCTACGGATTTGCCTCACATTGGAGGTGAATTTTGGGTGGGCAACCAAACAGCAAGGTCTTCCCTGACCCAGACCTTGAAATGGGTCGATGAAGGCAATGTACAGGTCACGGCTCTGTTCTCTGTACCTCCTGTATCTGACGGGCAGTAAGATTGGGCCATATGTGCGTGTGTAATTCGGCAGGAAATTTTTCTGCCCCAGGAAGAGCACGTTGAGGAGGGCTTAGGCAAAGTCTTGCAGCTTTGGACAGCACTGAGGTCTTGCAGCAGTTCCCTAGTTTGTTCTGTTTCCTCTGTTCTTATACAGTGTATTATATAGATCATATTAAGGTTGATGATGGTAGCCTGCTGTGAAAGATTTCCTTCGGTTTCCATAATACTCCGGGAGAAAGTGCGACGGTTTCTTCGCCGCAGGTGGAGATAGTCGAGGTGGGACCCGAGCCGAGAGACCATCTGGTAATCAGGACTCACATCCCGGTGTTTCAGTTAGCAGTTGTTGTTATAATCAATGTCACTGCACTTTAACAACACAGATCTTTTAAACGCGCGTAACAAGGTTATTAATGCACTAATGGGTTGGTAGTGCTCTTTCCGGCGCTCAAGATGCCATTGGTCTTTGATAAGTGTTAGCGTCGTAGGTGAAGGAGGCCACAGCGTTAGTATCTGAGCCGTAGATGGCTTTAGATATTCTTCTGCTTTCTTGCTCTACAAACTTCGTGTGCCATGCGCATTTAGTCCCTTGTTCTTCATCTACACCCTGAAGTTCATGCTGGGCTTTGCCTTTGGTGACGGACTGTTGCCTTTGGTGTGAAACTGATGGTGGGTTGTTTGTCGGATTAATGAGGCAGCGTCTGGTAGAAGATGAGTGCCTGGTTATTTTCTTCTGGACTGGCCGAGGGTCTCACGGTCTTCGTGGTGATGGTCTTGGGGTAGCACTTTGTATCATCTAAGGCGCAGTTGACAGGGGTGTTCCAGCAGCTCTGGAGATACTCTAAAACGTAATCTGCCTGGTCCTCCAGCTACAGTTTGAACATTGAAACTCCAGCCTGGCGAAGATATTTGCTTTTGCAGTTTTGGACGACAATGATGTGTAGTCAATATGAGATGCCAGTTTTGGATCGTAGATGTTGCCACGAACCTTGAACTTGTCGGGCTGCACAAACAAATTATTGGGTGATAGTGAGGTTGTGCAGCTTGCCCCACTGAGGTAGGCCATTGATACACTTGCCCCTCCGTTCCCTGTGGTTCCCTGCCATTAGTCAGCACCTTTTGCCACTTTAAGTCACCGAGAACTGTATATCTTACTTGAGGATGAAGTTGTAATCTATCAGGAGGTCCTCATAAAGACCGGACTCGCAGGCCATCCTCCATCCTGTGTTAAGGCGCATGTACTGATGGTGCGGCAGTGTGTCAGTGAGACTCTGAGCGGAGGAGGCCTCCTTGGCCCCTAACAGGGATTTCCGGGTTAGCTGGTGTAAGATAGTACAGTGTGGCGAATAATAAAACCAACTCCGTAAATGGGATAGTGGCGGACTTAGGCTTGTATGTCAGTATTACATCTGGACAGCTCTTTACCACAAGGGCTGTTCTTGTTGGGAAGTTCACCTGTGTGTGTGTGCAGGGGTCACCATCATCATCACACCACCTCACCACTACTATAATACCCACAACCACTATCACCAACACCATGCACCACCTACCAACACCACCACCATTAACCAGTTATCCTCACAGACGAGAAATTATTACGTGTTGTAATAGACCTTACTTGGACATCACGTTCAACATCTATGAGGAGGAAGACGCTCTTCTACACCGTAAACCTCATCATTCCCTGCATGGGCATCTCCTTCCTCACAGTCCTCGTCTTCTACCTCCCCTCAGACTCCGGCGAGAAGGTAACTTACTAACACACACACACACACACACACACACACACACACACACACCTGGGTAGAGACAGAATTTTATACAAATAAAAGTAGTCGTTTGCACACAGGACTATTTCTGAGCGAGAGAGATGGTTACATGACACTGAATAAAATACTTTCATTAACTAGAAACATTTTTAAGAGTACACTACTTTAAGTGCCACACTTTAAGGTAACACACTTTAAAATTACCACACTGAAATTAACACACTTCAAGGTAACACACTTTAAGTAACACACTTTAAGAGTAACACACCGTACAGTTTATATATAATGTTTTCTATCACGGTAACACTACACAGTATACTGTACTGTACAGTATATACACACAGAGACTAATACGTCTGGTCTCCATGTAATCGTGGATCTTTAATAAAGGTTCTGAGGCTCATTCTTCGAGGTTTGAACTGTCTTCTTTAATGGTTTATGGTTCAGCTCACATTATATTCACAGTTTAATACAGTCTGAAGATTGTGGTAATATCCCATTATATTTATTTTATTAATGATTTTCAGCAAATTATTTATTAAGATACAATAATTGTTCATAAATCTGTTACATTACTAATTATTGTACCTTTGCACAAACAGTCCAGCACGTGAGCAGGTCAGACTATAAACAGAACACACCCACTTTATGATCCATTCCACCATGTGTTATTGATCTCATTCCACCATGTGTTATTGATCTCATTCCACCATGTGTTATTGATCTCATTCCACCATGTGTGCCATCACCAGTGTCACAGTGTGATGGGCGAGGCACTTGTCACAGTGTGTGGGCGGGCTCACTTGTCACAGTGTGGTGGGAGGCTCACTTGTCACAGTGTGGTGGGCGGGGCACTTGTCACAGTGTGGTGGGCAGGGCACTGCAGCAGTGGGCGGGCTCTTGTCACAGTGAGGTGGGCGGGGTACTTGTCACAGTGTGGTGGGCGGGGCACTTGTCACAGTGAGGTGGGCGGGGCACTTGTCGCAGTGAGGTGGGCGGGGATTTGCTCAGTGTGGTGGGCAGCGCACTTGTCACAGTGTGGTGGGGCGCACTTGTCTCAGTGTGTGGTGGGCGGCTCACTTGTCACAGTGCAGGCACTGATGCGTGGGGCGGGCACTGATAACAGGTGGTGGCGGGGTACTTGTCGACAGTGTGGTGGGCGGGCACTGTCACAGTGTGGTGGGCGGGGCACTTTCACAGTGTGGTGGGAAGAGTGGGGCACTTGTCACAGTGTGGTGGGCGGCTACTTGTCACAGTGTGGTGGGCGGGGCACTTCAGCAGTGTGGTGGGGAGGCACTTGTCACGAGTGTGGTGGGCGGGGCACTTGTCACAGGGCGGGCACTGCTACAGTGTGGTGGGCGAGGCACTTGTCACAGTGTGGTGGGCAAGGCACTTGTCACAGGTGGTGGGAGAGGCACTTGTCACAGTGTGGTGGGCGGGGCACTTGTCACAGTGTGGTGGGGGGCACTTGTTGGTGTGTGGGCGGGGCACTTGTCACAGTGTGGTGGGCGAGGCAAACTTGCCAGTGGTGTGGGCGAGGCAGTTGTCACAGTGTGGTGGGCGGGCACCTGTCGTGTGGTGGGCGGGTCACGTGTCACAGTGTGGTGGGCGAGGCACTTGTCACAGTGGTGGTGGGCGGGCACTTGTCACAGTGTGGTGGGCAGGGCACTTGTCACAGTGTGGTGGGCAGGTGTCTGGTACCGATGGGCGTGGAACTTGTCACAGTGTGGTGGGCGGGGCATTGCAGTGTGGTGAGCAGGGGAACTTGTCACAGTGTTGTGGGCGAGGCACTTGCAGTGTGGTCGTGTGGGGCACTTATCACAGTGTGGTGGGCGGGGCACTTGTCACAGTGTGATGGGCAGGGCACTTGTCACAGTGTGGTGGGCAGGTCACTACAGTGTGTGGTGAGCAGGGCACTTGTCACAGTGTGGTGGGCGGGTCACCTTGTAACAGTGTGGTGGGCGGGGCACATTCTAGTGTGGTGGGCAGGGCACTTGTCACAGTGTGGTGGGCGGGGGTACTTGTCACAGTGAGGTGGGCAGTCCATGACACTGTGAGGTGGGCAGGCATTGTCACAGTGTGGGGTGCGGGGCACTTGTCTGAGTGAGGTCGGCGGGGCACTTGTCACAGTGATGTGGGCAGGGGTACTTGCCACAGTGTGGTGGGCAGGGCACTTGTCACAGTGTGGTGGGAGGGCCTGTCACAGTGTGGTGGGCACTTGTCACAGTGTGTGAGCAGGGCACATCTGACAGTGTTGGTGAGCGGGTCACTTGTCACAGTGTGTTGGAGCGGGTCACTTGTCACAGTGTGGTGGGCAGGTCACTTGTCACAGTGTGGTGGGCGGGATACTTGTCACAGTGTGGTGGGCAGGGTACTGTCACAGTGTGGTGGGTCCGCCATGTGGTGGGCGAACTTGTCTACAATTAGTCAGGTCACCGTCACAGTGTGGTGGGCGGGGCACCTCGTGTGGTGGGCGGGTCCTTGTCCAGTGTGGTGGGCGGGTCGTCACAGTGTGGTGGGCAGAATGCCCGTCACAGTGTGGTGGGCGCAGCCTTGTCACAGTGTGGTGGGCGGGCCTTGTCACGGTGGTGGGCGGCTCAGTTGTCACAGTGTGGTGGGCAGGTCACTTGTCACAGTGTGATGGGCGTAACAGTGTGGTGGGCGGGTCCCGTCACAGTGTGGGCGGGGCACCAGTCGCAGTGTGGTGAGCGGGTCACCCAGCAGTGTTGGCAGGCAGTCCTTGTCACAGTGTGTTAGCGGGGTACTTGTCACAGTGGTGGGCGGGTCACTTGCCACTACAGTGTGGTGGGCGGGTCCTTGTCACAGTGTGGTGGCGGGTACTTGTCCAGTGTGGTGAGCAGGTCGCATACTGTGGTGGGCAGGTCACTTGTCACAGTGTGGTGTCACAGTGCCTCACAGTGTGGTGGGCGGGGTACTTGTCACAGTGTGGTGGGCAGGTCACTTGTGCAGTGTGGTGGGGGTGTCACAGTGTGGTGGGCGGGTCACTTGTCTGGTGTGGTGGGCACTTGTCACAGTGTGGTGGGCGGGTCGCACTTGTCACAGTGTGGTGGGCTCGCCTCCTGGTGTGGTGGGCAGGGCAGCCGCAGTGTGTGGGCAGGCCGCCTGTGGTGGGCAGTTCACCCTGTCACAGTGTGGTGGGCAGTGCGTCACTGTCCTTTGGTGGGCGGGCACTTCTCACTGTGTGGTGAGCAGGCACTTCTCCAGTGTTGAGGCAGGCACTTGCAGTGTTGTGGGCAGGCACTCACAGTGTGGTGGGCACTTCTCTCCACCGTGTTGTGGGCCAGGCCACTTCCACAGTGTGGTGGGCAGGGCACATGGGTGTGGGTCCTGGCACTGAGAGATTCGTGCAGAAATCTATATCTTGCTCTTGTGAAGACCACCCTGGCCTACACACAGTTCCAGTTCTGGTCACCATGTTACAGAATGGATCACAGTACTTGGAAAAAAATTCAGAGGAGAAACTTGACTAACAGGGCATAGGAACCTTGGTACAGAGACAGGAGCTTATCTTAATTTGCACCTCACTCGAGAGCATGGGTGAGAGCGACTTGATAGGGTGATGGAACAAAGAACCAAACAAGGACACTATAATTGCTCAACTATTCAACAGAACTACGTAACAATGGACAAATTAACAAATTTTGGTTTAGGCAAGAAATAGGTGAGTGGTTTGAAATAGGTGAATGGTGAACAGATACCAAATATCATCAACTCTAATACGGAGTAACTACATAAAGATAGTTGGTACTGCAACATGATGGTCGGGTGAAGCAGCACTGACAGTATGGGCAACAGGCGTTGCAGTTTCACCCCATTCTTACACTTATTTTCTTGTGGCACTGTTGGGTGGGCAGGTCACATGACACTGCAGGAGTGGGCAGTTTCACTGGCAATGTGGTGGGAGGGCACTTGTCACAGTGAGTGGGCACGGTCCATGACGCACTATGTGGTGGGAGGGCACTTGTCACTGGCAGTGGGCGGTGCATGACGCACTATAATGATGGGGAGGGGCATATCACTGTGGGGTGTGGGCGGGTCACATGACACAATGTTGTGGGCAGGCCTTGTCCATGATGTGGTGGGCGGGTACTGTCTGAAATGAGGTGGGCAGGGCACTTGTCACAGTGTGATTGGGCTGGGTACTTGTCACTGTATGTTGGCACTGTCACCGACAGAGGCCAGCGAGGTCATGACACAGTGAATTGGGCAGGGCACGACATCCGCCGTGTGATAATTGGGCAGATCACATGACACAGTGTGGTGGGCAGGTCACGCGACTTACTGTGTCGTGGCGTCACTTATCCACTGTGTGGGCACTTGTGCTGACAGTGGGTGGGTCCTTGTCACTGTGGGCAGGGCACTTGTCACTGTGTGTGTGGGCGGGTCACTTGTCTGCTGTTAATGGGCAGGTACCTTCCTGTGGTAGTGGGCAGGCACTTGTCACTGTGTTGTGGGCGAGCACTTCTCACTGTGGGCAGGGCACTTGTCCATGTGGTAGGCGATCCACTTGTCACTGTGTTGTGGGCGGGCACTTCTCCACTGTGGTGGGAGCACTTGTCACTGTGTGGTGGGCGGTGCACTTGTCACAGTGTGGTGGGCAGGGCACTTCTCACTGTGTGTGGTGGGCAGCGCACTTGTCACTGTGTGTGGTGGGCAGGCACTTGTCACAGTGTGGTGGGCCGGGGTCACTTGTCACAGTGTTATGGGCGGGCATACCGTGTGGTGGGCAGGTCCTTGTCACTGTGTCACTGGGCAGTGCACTCTCACTGTGTGAGTGGGCGGCACGCATCAATGCGTCGGGCAGGCACTACTCACCGTGCGGTGGCAGGCACTTGTCACTGTGTGGTGGCGGTGCACTTGTCACCGTGTTGTGGCAGGCACCCTCACCGTGTGGTGGCGGGGCCAACTTGTCACTGTGGTGGGCAGTGCACTTGTCACCGTGTGTGGGCGGGCACTACTCACCGTGTGCGCACTTGTCACTGTGTGGTGGGCAGTGCACGTCACTGTGTTGTGGGCGGGGCACTTCTCACTGTGTGGTGGGCAGGGCACTTCACTGTGTGGTGGGCGGGGCACTCTCACTGTGTTCAGTGGGCGGGGCACTTCACTGTGTGGTGGGCGGGGGCACTTCACTGTGTGTGGGCAGGACACTTTCACTGTGTGGTGGGCGGGGCACTCTCACTGTGTGGTGGGCAGGGCACATGGTGTTGTTACAATACTAGAGGTCGTCCTAAATCTATATCTTGTTCTTGTGAGACCACCTGGCCTACACAGTTCAGTTCTGGTCACCGTATTGGAATGGATATAGAATCTTGGAAAGAATTCGAGGAGAATGACAAGAATTCAACCAGGCATTAGGAACCTTGAGTACAGAGACAGGTTAAAGCATCTTAACTTGCACTCCTCGAGAGACGCAAAGTGAGGGCGACATGATGAGGTTATGTAAAAATGGAAGAAAGAACAAACGAGGGACATAACAAAAGGTACTCAAGCTATCCAACCAGGAGCGAACTCGTAACAATGGTTTTAAATTAAACAAATTTAGATTTAGGCGCGAAATAGGAAGAATTGGCTGAAATAGATTAATGGATGAGTAGGAAACAAGTTACCAAATATCATCATTAACTCTATACGCTGGATAAACTTCAAACATAGGTTGGTTGGATATATATGAGCCATAGGGGTGGGTGTAATTGGGACTGACCAGTATGCGCCAATAGGCCCGTTGCAGTTCCTCCATTCTTATATTTATTTTCTTATGACCACTGTTAGGTGGGCGGGTCACATGACACTGTGAGGTGGGCGGTTCACATGAAACTATGTGGTGGGAGGGCACTTGTCACTGTGGTGGGCGGTCACATGTGACACTATGTGGTGGGAGGGCACTTGTCACAGTGAGGTGGGCGGGTCACATGACACTATGTGGTGGGAGGGGCACTTGTCACTGTGAGGTGGGCAGGTCACATGACACTATGTTGTGGGCGGGCACTTGTCGCAGTGTGGTGGGCGGGGTGCTGTCACAGTGAGGTGGGCGGGGCACTTGTCACAGTGTGGTGGGCTGGAGTCTGTCACTGTGTTGTGGGCGGGCACTTGTCACAGTGAGGCGGGCGGGTCACATGACACTGTGGTGGGCGGGTCACTTGTCACAGTGTGGTGGGCAGGTCACATGACACTGTGTGGTGGGCGGGTCTGACACAGTGTGGTGGGCAGTGCACTTGTCACTGTGTGGTGGGCAGGGCACTTGTCACAGTGTGTGGTGGGCAGGTCCTTGTCACTGTGTTGTGGGCAGGGGCACTTGTCACTGTGTGGTGGGCAGGTCACTTGTCACTGTGTTGTGGGCGGTGCACTTCTCACGTGTGGTGGGCAGTGCACTTGTCACAGTGTTGTGGGCAGGCACTTCTCACTGTGGTGGGCAGGGCACTTGTCACTGTGTGGTGGGCGGTGCACTGTCACTGTGTTGTGGGCGGGCACTTCTCACTGTGTGGTGGGCAGGGGCCTTGTCACTGTGTGGTGGGCGGTGCACTTGTCACCGTGTGGTGGGCCGGGGCACTTCTCACTGTGTGGTGGGCGGTGCACTTGTCACTGTGTGGTGGGCGGTGCACTTGTCACTGTGTTGTGGGCAGGGCACTTTCACCGTGTGTGGGCGGGGCACTTCTCACTGTGTGGTGGGCAGGGCACTCTCACTGTGTTGTGGGCAGGGCACTCTCACTGTGTGGTGGGCGGGGCACTTTCACCGTGTGATGGGCGGGCACTTCTCACTGTGTGGTGGGCAGGGGGCACTTCTCACTGTGTGGTGGGCGGGGCACATGGTGTTAGTTACAATACAAGAGGTCGTCCTAAATCTATATCTTGCTCTTGTGAGACCACACCTGGCCTACACAGTTCAGTTCTGGTCACCGTATTACAGAATGGATATATAATCCTGGAAAGAATTCAGAGGAGAATGACAAGACTAATCGGGCATTAGGAACCTTGAGTACAGAACAGGTTAAAGCATCTTAATTTGCACTCCCTCGAGACGTAGAGTGAGGGCGACATGATAGAGGTGTATAAATGGAAGAAAGGGCTAAACAAAGGGGACATAACAAAAGGTACTCAAGCTATCCAACCAGGAGCGAACTCGTAACAATGGTTTTAAATTAAACAAATTTAGATTTAGGCGCGAAATAGGTAAGCATTGGTTTCGAAATAGATTAATGGATGACTGGAACAAGTTACCAAATATCATCATTAACTCGAATACGCTGGATAGCTTCAAACATAGGTGGGTGGTTATATGAGCCATAGGGGTTGGGTGTACTGGGACGGCCAGTATGGGCCAATAGGCCCGTTGCAGTTTCCTCCATTCTTATATTTTATTTTCTTATGACACTGTTAGGTGGGCGGGTCATGACACTGTGATGGGCCACATGAAACTATGTGGTGGGAGGGCACATGTCACTGTGAGGTGGGCGGGTCATGACACTATGTGGTGGGAAATTTGTCACTGTGAGGTGGGCGGTCTGTGACACTATGTGGTGGGAGGGGCACTTGTCACTGTGAGGTGGGCGGGTCACATGACACTATGTTGTGGGAGGGCACTTGTCACAGTTAGATGGGCGGGTTACACATGACACTATGTTGTGGGAGGGGCACTTGTCACAGTTAGGTGGGCGGGTTACATGACACTATGTTGTGGGAGGGGCACTTGTCACAGTTAGGTGGGCGGGTTACATGACACTATGTTGTGGACACCACAACACTATGTGGTGGGAGGGGCACTTGTCACAGTTAGGTGGGCGGGTTACATGACACTATGAGGCTCTTTAAGCCGAGCTGCTGTTGAGCGGCAACTCTGTGGATATCTTCAGGAACAATGTGTGGCCGGATAATTCACCAGACTTAACCGTGTGCGAACATGAAGAATCCATTGTGAAGGAGCGAGTGGAAACCCTAACGCTTGCTGAACCCTGAGCCACCTGATCCTGCCCCCGAACCTTTATAGCACCACTTCCATATACTCCTCCAAAATCTCTTGTAAGAGTTGAAGCTGTTCGCCAGACACAAGGAGATGACACCAGCTATTGTGTGTGTTTTTTTAGACATAGAATTATTACTTTTTTTAATTTACCTCTAACGGTTTCATCTGTGTGTGTGGAGGGGGTGAGAAGGTGCAATCATTGTTTGCCTCCACTTACACTAAATTCAGGACTAAACTTTCCCCAATTTGTTCACCTGATCCGGGTAGGTTTGTCATACCTCTCCTCCTCCTACCCACCCATCTAATCTCTATTTCCCTTGCTCTTATACCTTCTTAATAGTAATAATAATTTACGGCTTATTGAAACAGCATGGCAACCGGAAGGCTGAACATATACAGTTACATAATTGGTGAATGGTTCTCTTGATTTACAAATAATACACAAGTAACATAAGTGAAACAAATGTGATATATAATAACTGGATGGGGAGAAGGTCATACTACAGGGCATTTCAACATAGTGACAGTGCAAAAAGTTAGATTGACAGGGAGTGAATACACCGGTTTATTACAAGTTATTGATAATTTTTACAATGGTTGGGACTGGGCTGTTCTTATAGCGATCAGTGCGTGCTCGTAAGGGCTGGATGCGGTGTTGGTGTCGAACAGCAATTTTCAGGAGAGGGATCTCGGGTGGTAATAGGAGCCGGTGTCGAGGATGGTGCAGAAGTTTCTCACCAAATTTGCAGATGAGGTCTTAGGGTGGGTGGAGTGAAGAGAGGCTGCATCAGACCGGGCCGTATGTGAGTGGTGCCGTGTGTAGTAACATCACCTCCGTCCATCCCTCCCACAGGTCAGCTTGTCCATCAGCATCTTGCTCTCCCTCACGGTGTTCTTCTTGCTGTTAGCAGAGATCATTCCGCCGACATCACTAGTTGTGCCGTTACTAGGAAAGTTCGTGTTGTTTACTATGATATTAGACACGTTAAGGTGAGTGGTCTTAGTATTCTGTTGTGTTGAACTCCGCCGGGAAAGTAACACAAATTCCCGAACTTCAGAGTTACAGCTTATAATAATGTACATGCTAGAATTTGTTTCATGATTATTTTGTTCAAGAATAAATATTTGTGATACTTTTTTGGGCTGGTTATACCGTGTTATTAAGAAGGTGGCGGCAGAGTGGGTATAATGCTCTCCTACGGACCTAAGGGTTACACCCCCAGTTCACAAAGCTGTGAATGGATATCTACCTTTACTCTTAGAAAATTAAAGGCGGCTAAGTACGGTTTTTCTTGTGTACCGCAGGTTTAGTCTACAGTGTGTTGTATCCACACTGCCCCGAACAGTTCGTCAGGCCTATAGGAACCACTCTTATTTCTGCCGTCTTGTTATCAAAACACAAAAGACTACCTCAGCATTTTTTTCAGTTTCAGTAAGATTGATTAGGATTTTAATCACCAAGTACGATAACTTAACCCCCTAAGTACGACAAATTAACCCCCTGAGTATAATAAAAACACACTTGAGGATGATAATTTAATCCCCTGAGCACAATTCTCGGAGTACAATAACTTAACTCTTTGAGTATAGCAACAAACCCCCGAGTACAGTACCCTTGAGTAAATGTTATTAGCTGTCACGACTCTTGACTCAGAAGACAGAAGTGGACCATTTTCCAACTGGCCATGCCTAGCAGCCGGTGTGACTCACTGACTGTTACTTCAGCAACTGGAGTGATTACCGACTGTTACTTCAGCAGCTGGAGTGACTACTGACTGTTACTTCAGCAACTGAAGTCACTACTGACTGTTACTTCAGCAACTGAAGTGACTACCTATTGTTACTTCAACAGTTGGAGTGACTACTGACTGTTACTTAAGCGAATGCAGTGACTACCGACTGTTACTTCAGCAACTGGAGTGACGAGTGACTGCTACTTCATCAGCTGCTGTGACTCACTGACTGTTACTTCAGCAGTTGGTGTGACTCACTGACTGTTACTTGTGCAGCTGGAATGACTACTGACT
Organism: Homarus americanus; assembly: GCF_018991925.1. Taxonomy (NCBI): domain Eukaryota; kingdom Metazoa; phylum Arthropoda; class Malacostraca; order Decapoda; family Nephropidae; genus Homarus; species Homarus americanus. The sequence goes on from NW_024747472.1 coordinate 23,334, forward strand.
GTTACTTAAGCGAATGGAGTGACTACTGACTGTTAAATCAGCAACTGGAGTGACTACTGACTGTTACTTCAGCAACTGGAGTAACTAACTGACTGTTACTTATGCAGCTGGAGTAACTCACTGACTGTTACTTTAGCAACTGGAGTGATTCACTGACTGTTACTTCAGCAACTGGTGTGACTCACTGACTGTTACTTTAGCAACTGGAGTGACTCACTGACTGTTACTTCAGCAACTGGAGTGACTCACTGACTGTTACTTTAGCAACTGGAGTGACTCACTGACTGTTACTTCAGCAACTGGAGTGACTACTGGCTGTTACTTTAGCAACTGGAGTGACTCACTGACTGTTACTTCAGCAACTGGAGTTACTACTGACTGTTGCTTCAACAACTGGAGTGACTACTGGCTGTTAATTCATCAACTGGAGTGACTCACTGAATGTTACTCAGCAACTGGAGTGATTACTGACTGTTACTTCAGCAGCTGCTGTGATTACTGACTGTTACTTCAGCATCTGGTGTGACTACTGACTGTTACTTCAGCAACTGGTGTGACTAATGACTGTTACTTCAGCAACAGGTGTGACTCACCGACTGTTACTTCAGCAGCAGGTGTGACTCACTGACTGTTAGTTCAGCAACTGGTTTGGCATCACTAACTGGTCCTGTGACTGGTCTGAACCCCTGAGTGTTACGCCAGTAATTTGTTTGACCCACTTGACTGGTCCCTAAACAGTCACTAACAGTTACACTCTCGGCAGCATCTGCGTGACGGTGGTGGTGCTCAACGTACACTTCCGGTCGCCCCAAACACACTCCATGGCTCCCTGGGTGAGACGGGTCTTCATACACATTCTGCCTCGCCTCCTGGTAATGCGTCGACCACAGTATCAGATGGACCGACACCGGTAGGTGTGTGTGTGTGTGTGTGTGTGTGTGTGTGTGTGTGTGTGTGTGTGTGTGTGTTTTAAATGGAGATAAGCCTACCTTGGCTGACAAACAACCCAACAATAAACAGCCTAATGGGGTATCCTTATTGCTGCCATCACAAAAACCTGCAGCCAGACCCTCGGCCAGATCAAAAGAACACACCAGGATTGGGTTAATGAACATAACCAGGAAATTGACGTATTCGTCAATGGTAAACGTGCTGCCTTCCCTGACTGGAAGAACAATCCTCTTGTTGCACGGACCAATGTTAATACCTTACGTCAGAAGAAAGCTATGGCCCAGTGCATACTTTCCGATCTAAGGCGACGAATGGTCGAATAAAAAAGTTTGTGGAACACAAACATTTTGGGATCAACCCAAGTTGCAAAATTTTAAAATTCCCTTAAAGCGCTACTTCTTTGGCGTGGCCCCCCTCCACTCACCCAACGATAACTCCCTAATTAAAGACGAAGAAGGAATTCTTCAGTGCTGGAAAGAGCACTCCGATTCCCTGATCAATTGAAATACCAATGTGGATGTCCTAATTACACAGCAGGTCCCTCTGCATCCAGAGCTGACAAACCACGACCATCAGCTACTGCCATCAAACAGATGAAAAATAATGAAGCCACGGGGCATGATGGAATCCCACCCGTCTCCAATCTCTCCTGGAAATTATATGAGAAAAGGAGGAAATCCCCAAAAATTATCGTCAATAATTATAAGAACAAAGGAGACCAGTCAGACTGTTGCATCAACTGCAGATCTCAGTGCTGTCATTAACTGGCAAGATTATCGTCCGAGTCCTCATAAAAAGACTGTTTCCTCGGGGAGAAAACGTACTCCCAGAATCTCAATGTGGCTTTAGACCATCACATGGCACCATGACATGATCTTTGCTGCCCGCCAGATACAGGAAAAGTGCAGAGAACAACATCGTGACTTGTACATAGCCTTCATTGACCTAACTAAGGGAAACCCACTGGCGGTCCTTCAGTTGTTTTGGCTATCTTCCAAAATTCATCGCCATTGTGAGGCAACTCCACGATGGCATGAACAGCAGTGTCCTGCACAATGGTATCCAGTCTCAGTCCTTCCTTATCTAACCAGGAGTTAATCAGGGATGTGTACTGGCACCAACTCTTCTTCGTATTTTTGGTTGTCTTTACTCGTGCCAGTGTCAATTTAGCTGGCGGGGTGGGCATCCAATACCGGATGAATGGACTTATCAATATTAGACGACTCCAGGCAAGAACAAGTGTTTCGGTTGCTTCCATCACTGAACTTCAATATGCAGACGACCTCACCCTCGTCGTTCTAGCATGGGCGTGAATTACTGAAGATCCTGAACACCTACACAGATGCATATGTACATTTTGGCGTTGAGGTGAACATATGTATGGTTCAGATTCTCTATCAACCTGTCCCAACTTCAAGCACACCTCTACCATCCATCCAAGTTAACAATACTACCCTCTCTAATGTTAACCACCTCCATTACCTTGGGTCGCACCTGTCTACCATCGCGGACATTGATGACGAGAATCAACATCGGATCAGATGTGCATGTCAAGCCTTTTGGCAACTTGCATACCCTTGTCTTCAGCTGTAGGGAGCTGAAATTATCTACAAAGTTGTACGTATATGTCGAGCAGTGGTCCTCCCCACCCTGCTATATGGCAGCGAGACATGGGTCACATACAAGAGGCACCTAAGGCACTTGAAAACTTTCACCAACGTAGTCTACATTCCATCGTCCGAATTCGCTTGGAAGACAAGAGAAAAAATTAATGTATTCTTGCTAACACCAATATTAGGAGTAGCAAGGTTGCCATTATTCACAAACACTATGTTGAACTGGTCATGTTACAGTAGACTGCCAAAGCAGCTACTTTACAGTCACCTAACGAATAGTAAACGTAACGCTGGCGGGCAACTGAAAATGTATAAGGATAGTTTTAATTAAGATGAGCACTGAAAAAGTTTCAAGTCAGCCCCCTCACTTGGGAGACGATCGCTCCACACTGTAACGCTTGAAGAAGCACCACTTGAGGTGTCAATACTTTCAAATTAGCCTGACTATAGACTCAGGCAGACAAGCGCCAGAGCCGGAAAGACGCTGTCGCCACTCCTTCCGCAGTAGATGTAGCCCTCCACACGTGCAATATCTGTGGACGGCCCTGTATAATAGCTGGATGATCGTCATACTTGATTCCAAGTGACAGTAAATTAGTAGTAGTAGTAGTAGTAGTAGTACTGTGTGTGTGTGTGTGTGTGTGTGTGTGTGTGCCGTCTCCACTCTCTCCTGGAGAAGATATGGGAAAAGGAGGAAAGCCCCAAGCTCTTATGAATGCCTCTATCTATATCTATATAAAACAAAGAAGTTTGTCTGTTTGTGTGTGTGTCCGCACGAGAATCTCGGAAACTACTTTACCGATCTGTAGTGATGATGGATGGTGTTATAGGTAGTGATGATGATGGATGGTGTTATATGTAGTGATGATGGATGTTGTTATAAGTAGTGATGATGGATGGTGTTATATGTAGTGATGATGGATGGTGTTATATGTAGTGATGATGGATGGTGTTATATGTAGTGATGATGATGATGTTGTGTAGTGATATATAGGTAGTGATGATGGATGGTGTTATATGTAGTGATGATGGATGGTGTTATATGTAGTGATGATGGATGGTGTTATATGTTGTGATGATGGATGGTGTTATATGTAGTGATGATGGGTGGTGTTATAGTATGATGAATGGTGTTATATGATGATGGATGATGTTATATGTAGTGATGATGGGTGGTGTTATATGTAGTGACATGGATGGTGTTATAGGTAGTGATGATGGATGCTATATGTAGTGATGATATGGTAGTGATGATGGATGGTGTTATATGTAGTGATGATGGATGGTGTTATAGGTAGTGATGATATGGTGTTATAGGTAGTGATGATGGATGGTGCTATATGTAGTGATGATGGATGGTGTTATAGGTAGTGATGATGGATGGTGTTATATGTAGTGATGATGGATGGTGCTATATGTAGTGATGATGGATGGTGTTATAGGTAGTGATGATGGATGCTGTTATATGTAGTGATGATGGATGGTGTTATATGCAGTGATGATGGATGGTGTTATATGCAGTGATGATGGATGATGTTATATGTAGTGATGATGGATGGTGTTATATGTAGTGATGATGGATGGTGTTATATGTAGTGATGATGGATGTTGTTATATGTAGTGATGATGGATGATGTTATATGTAGTGATGATGGATGTTGTTATATGTAATGATGATGGATGGTGTTATATGTAGTGATGATGGATGGTGTTATACGTAGTGATGATGGATGATGTTATATGTAGTGATGATGGATGATGTTATATGTAGTGATGATGGGTGGTGTTATATGTAGTGATGATGTGGTGGTGTTATATGTAGTGATGATGGATGGTGTTATATGTAGTGATGATGGGTGGTGTTATATGGAAGTGATGATGGGTGGTAAGTATATGTAGTGATGATGGGTGGTGTTATATGTAGTGATGATGGGTATATATGTAGTGATGATGATGGCAGTTATATGTAGTGATGATGGGTGGTGTTACATGTAGTGATGATGGATGGTGTTATATGTAGTGATGAAGGATGGTGTTATATGTAGTGATGATGGATGATGTTATTTGTAGTGATAATGGGTGGTGTTATATGTAGTGATGATGGATGGTGTTATATGTAGTGATGATGGATGATGTTATATGTAGTGATGATGGGTGGTGTTACATGTAGTGATGATGGATGGTGTTATATGTAGTGATGAAGGATGGTGTTATATGTAGTGATGATGGATGATGTTATTTGTAGTGATGATGGGTGGTGTTATATGTAGTGATGATGGATGGTGTTATATGTAGTGATGATGGATGATGTTATATGTAGTGATGATGGGTGGTGTTATATGTAGTGATGATGGATGGTGTTATATGTAGTGATGATGGATGATGTTACATGTGGTGATGATGGATGTTGTTATATGTAGTGATGATGGATGATGTTACATGTAGTGATGATGGATGTTGTTATATGTAGTGATGATGGATGGTGTTATATGTAGTGATGATGGATGTTGTTACATGTAGTCATGATGGATGATGTTACATGTGGTGATGATGGATGTTGTTATATGTAGTGATGATGGGTGGTGTTATATGTAGTGATGCTGGGTGGTGTTATATGTAGTGATGCTGGGTGGTGTTACATGTAGTGATGATGGATGTTGTTATATGTAGTGATGATGGATGGTGTTATATGTAGTGATGATGGATGATGTTACATGTAGTGATGATGGATGGTGTTATATGTAGTGATGATGGATGGTGTTATATGTAGTGATGATGGATGGTGTTATATGTAGTGATGATGGATGGTGTTATATGTAGTGATGATGGGTGGTGTTATATGTAGTGATGATGAATGATGTTATATGTAGTGATGATGGGTGGTGTTATATGTAGTGATGATTAGACAATAAAATAATAACAGTTTAATGCTAAAAATTATATACTTTGCTGTACCGTTGTAGTGAAAAACATGGTGGAACTTACATACACCGTTAATGAACTATTGATGGAAGAAGAAGTTTTGGGGACTGAACAGTGAGACAATGTGGAGCCTCCCGGAGGGTGGCATCCTACCGTGGCCTAGCGAATAAGCCGCCCGGAGGGCGGCGTTTCTGCTAGTCGTTAATGTGTATAAGAACAAGGGAGACCGGTCAGACTGTGGCAGCTACCACGGGAACTCGCTCCTCTCCGCAGCTGACAAGATTATCGCTTGAGTCCTCGTAAACAGACTTCTTCCTAAGGCGGAAAATTTCCTCCCAGAATCTCAATGCGGCTCCAGACCATCACGTGGCACCAATGACATGATCTTTGCTGCCCGCCAGATACAGGAAAAGTTCAGAGAACAGCCTCGTGACCAGTGCATAGACGTCATCGATTTAACCAAGGCCTTTGACTAAGTCAACAGGCAAGCCCTCTGGTGGACCCTCAGTCGTTTCGGCTGCCTACCAAAATTCATCGCCATTGTGAGGCAATTCCGTGATGACATGAACAGCAGTGTCCTGCACAATGGCACCCAGTCTGAGTTCTTTCCCATCCAAACGGGCGTTAAACAAGGATGTGACTGGCACCAACTCTCTTTTCCCGTTTTCTTGGCTGCCTTCCTTACTCGTGCCAGTGCCAATATAGCCGGCGGGTTGGACATCGAGTACCGGATGAAGGATCTTTGCAACATAAGACGACTCCAGGCAAGAACAAGAGTGTCGGCAGCTTCCATTGCTGAACTTCAATATGCAGACGACCTCACCCTTGTCGCTCACACTGAAAGCAACCTACAGGAGATCCTGAACATCTACGCAGAAGCGTATGCACACTTCGGCCTTGAGGTGGACGATGCTGCCGGTCCCGAATCGGCCTCTCTAGTCACCTCAGAGCTCACCAAAGAAGGTGACATTCTTAATAACTCATATCATTGTATCATAGTTGGATTATCGTCATACTCAATTACTCGATTCCGAGTGACATCAAAGTAGTGTGTGTGTGTGTGTGTGTTTAAGATTAAATTACATCTTGTTCTAAGAGGTTTAATTATTAATATGTTTTGTTGTCTTTTTCCGGAAGCAGAACTGAACTTATTTAAACTGTGTTGTGTTATATGGGTAGGTTAGGTTAGGTGAGGGGTAGGATAGATTTCATTAGGTTAGGTTATGTTAGTTTCAGTTAGGTTATGGTATGTTATGTAAGAGGTAGGTTAGGTTGGGTTAGGTTAGGGGTAGGTTAAGTTGGGAGAAAGACAGGTTAGATCAGGTAAGGTGAGGAGTAGGTTAATTTAGGCTAGATGTATATTAAATTAGTAGGATAGGTTAGGAGTAAGTTAGGTTGTGGTAGAAGTTTCTTCAATCAAGTTAGGTTATGGATCGGTAAAGTTAGGATAGAGATAGGTTAGAAATAGGTCGATTTAGTTAGGCTGAGTTAGTTTGAATTAAAAGTAAATTAACTAAGGGTAAGTTAGGGTAGCCAAGATCCCTGGTACAGGTTAGGGAATAATAGTAACACGTGAAGTAACATTAAAAATAATAATTTTTATATCTGGGTCATGTTGTGTTGTCAGTGTTGAGGGTTGCCTGGTGTCTGTCCTCACTTCTGTCTGGCACAGCAAGAAAGCTTTTAATGTCTGCTTCATCACTAACATTTTCCTTCTCTAAATAACAAAATGATAAAATGTTCACACGAGTTATGTTGAACAAATGTGCTGATTAATGTGTGTCAGGAGGACTACTGTACTGTAGTGTTGTAGCCCCTGATCTAAGTGTGTCTTCCCACTCCCCTGCCCTGCTACCCTGGCCGCTCACCCTGGCCGCCCACCCTGGCCGCCCACCACAGCACTCTGAGAAGGTAGTACTTGTGTTGCCTGACCATGACGTGCATGATACCATTAGCTACCTTAGGATCAAGGTAGTCCTTGTTGGTATAGCTGACATGATCACCCAGCCAACCCCACAGTAATATGTAATTGGATTTTATCAGAAGTAGTATTTCTCTTTGTAATTTTTAACTCATTTTATAACTTATTAACTTGGCCACTTTGTGTATACATCTCCAACTTGCCTGTACTGTTGAAGTCACTAAACTGTGTTGTTGGACAATTGGTAATCTTGTCACGAGTATAGATCCTGTAGTCAGGGTAACCTATAGTAAGTTTCCATAACAATTTATATATTCATTAACAGTATACAATCATGAAATTTTCCCTCAAAGAAAAGAAAAATCAAGCAAACATTTCAAGTATATACCGTAAAATGATAAATTATATCATGGTGTCAAACACCAGTTCCCCCTAATAATGTGAGTTTCATTCTTTAGGACCCACCATGAAAACGCTCTCTTTAACATCAAACAATGTTGTCGGTATGCCAGCTGCTCCACCTTGTCAGTTTGAGGGCGTGACCTCCGCATGCTTCCTGTCCCGCACTCTTATTATTACTCTATGTCTCGCCTCGCTCACCTCACACCTACTCTCTCTCTCTCTCAAAACCGAGGTGCTTGTAGTGCATGTCTCATTTCCTTAACTGATGCTCAGGACCATTATGCCTCACCCCTACTGATGCTCAAGACCATTATGTCTCACCTCCTCAACCGATGCTCAGGACCATTATGTCTCATCTCAACTGATGCTCAGGACCATTATGTCTCACCTCCTCAACCGATGCTCAGGACCATTATGTCTCACCTCCTCAACCGATGCTCAGGACCATTATGTCTCACCACCTCAACCGATGCTCAGGACCATTATGTCTCACCTCCTCAACTGATGCTCAGGACCATTATGTCTCACCTCAACCGATGCCCAGGATTAAAGTAAACTCGACCTCCTCATTATGTTTATCACCCAGCACGACACGGACTCACTAGGTTTACTTAGTTTACTGTGAAGCATTACCAGCGTGGGTAGACTGTAGATCTTACAGTGTAGATGAAGACACTGTTCCCCCATGACTCACCTGTTACGGGGTTACAATATATGGCTGTATAATTCTTGTCAAGGTGCCCTCAGAGTAGTCCATTTTCCAGCACCAAAACAATCATTGCTATTGACACCATTACAACTTTAAGGAACAACAGAAAACAGTACTTGACTTCTCTTATGACTCGACCAGACAAAATAAGACACTAAGTAATTAACAACAGCCAATCTAATATCTAATCTAATATACTATAGGACTAGCATGTGTGTATCTGCTCTGGGCAGCCAAAACGGCACAATCGTTTTTCATCAAACTTGGTGGAAAAATCGCAAAAAATTAGTAGAGTGGAACAAACCTGGTCCCATGTCGATGGTTTCTTTAGGAACGCAGTAATTAACGATTTTATTTACGCTGGCAACAGATGTCGCTGTACGCTGTCAGCCAGCCGAACGATTGCAGTTATCTTAAGGCTCCCTCCTCCTCTCCCCACTTTTTCTCTTAGCCTACTTTTTTAATGTTGTTTGGATTAGTAAAGGAAGGGAAGATGAGTAAATGGAAGAATAAATAAAGAGTAGACAATAGTTAGAGATAACAGGTGGGGAGCTGAGTTTCATCATGCGTCTGGATGCGCAGTTTCCTTTACCAGAGCATTTTCGGACCTTACTAGGCTACGGTGTACTTATTCCATTCTTTATGGCGAATTTTTCTTTAACTAATTATTCTAACCTTTATTCTATTCCTTCCTATATAGTATATTAGATATTGTAAGTCTCCACGACCGACCATGATTATAACAACTCGACCATGATCATAACCACGACCATGATTATAACAACCCGACTATGATTTAAACAAACACGACCATGATTATAACAACCACGACTATGATTATAACAACCACGACCATCATCATAACCACGACCATGATTATACACGACCATGATTATAAACCACGACTATGATTAAACAAACACGACCATGATTATAACAACCACGACTATGATTATAACAACCGACCATGATCATAACCACGACCATGATTATAACAACCACGACTATGATTAAAACAAACACGACCATATTATAACAACCACGACTATGATTATAACAACCACGACCATGATCATAACCACGACCATGATTATAACAACCACGACCATGATTATAACAACCACGACTATGATTATAAAGCCACGACTATGATTATAACAACCACGACCATGATTATAACAACCACCACCATGATTATAACAACCACAACCATGATTATATCAAGCCACCACCATGATTATAACAACCACAACCGTGATTATAACAACCACGACTATGATTATAACAACCACGACTTAATGATTATAACAACTACGACCATGATTATAACAACCACGACCATGATTACAACAACCAGGACCATGATTATAACAACCAAGACCATGATTATAACAACCGACCATGATTATAACAACCACGACTATGATTATAACAACCACGACCATGATCATAACCACGACCATGATTATAACCACGACCATGATTATAAAACCACGACTATGATTAAAACAAACGACCATGATTATAACAACCACGACTATGATTATAACAACCACGACCATGATCATAACCACGACCATGATTATAACAACCACGACTATGATTAAAACAAACACGACCATGATTATAACAACCACGACTATGATTATAACAACCACGACCATGATCATAACCACGACCGTGATTATAACAACCACGACCATGATTATAACAACCACGACTATGATTATAAAACCACGACTATAGTTATAACAACCCGACCATGATTATAACAACCACCACCATGATTATAACAACCACAGCATGATTATAACAACACCACCGCGTTATAACAACACAACCATGATTATAACAACACGACTATGATTATAACAACCACGACTATGATTATAACAACTACGACCATGATTATAACAACCACGACCATGATTATAACAACCAAGACCATGATTACTTAACCAAGACCATGATTATAACAAACGACCATGATTATAACAACGCCCGCCAGTTATAACAGCACGACCATGATTATAACAACCACAACCATGATTATAACAACTACGACCATGATTATAACAACCACGACCATGATTATAACAACCAAGACCATGATTATAACAACCGCGCCCGCGATTATAACAACCACAACCATGATTATAACAACTACGACCATGATTATAACAACCACGACCATGATTATAACAACCAAGACCATGATTATAACAACCACGACCATGATTATAACAACCACGACCATGATTATAACAACCGCGCCGCTGATTATAACAACCCGACCATGATTATAACCACGACCATGATTATAACAACCAAGACCATGATTATAACAACCACGCCCCAGATTATAACAACCACGACCATGATCATAACCGACCATGATCCTTAACCGACTATGATTATAACAACCACGACTATGATTATAACAAACACGACCATGATTATAACAACCGACTATGATTATAACAACCGCGACCATGATTATAACAACCGACCATCTGGAAAACGATGTAGCTATACGCTTCAGCCGGACGGCGGTTAGCGCTAGCCAACCGAGCGTTCGAACTTTCACGCGCTCGATGGATTCTACCACGGACTCGCCACCGGGCACGAAGGGCCCTGATCACTTCTGGTAGTCTATAGATGTTGGTGACCAGTTAAGCTGAGGTCATGTTTATATAAGCGGGGTCACTTCTTATATTTATTTATTTACTTAATTATCTTTAGAAATTACTTAAATTTCTAGTAAACATATAATATGGAGACAACCCCAGGAGTATGGCACCTTAACCCCAGGAGTATGGCACCTTAACCCCAGGAGTATGGTACCTTAACCCCGGGAGTATGGCACCTTAACCCCAGGAGTATGGCACCTTAACCCAGGAGTATGGTACCTTAACCCTGGGGTATGGCACCTTAACCCCAGGAGTATGGTACCTTAACCCCAGGAGTATGGACCTTAACCCCAGGAGTATGGCACCTTAACCCCAGGAGTATGGCACCTTAACCCGGAGTATGGCATCTTAACCCCAGGATAACATAACCCCAGGGGCATCTTCTAGGGTATGGCACCTCAGGGTATGGCATCTTAACCAGGAGTGGCACCTTAACCCCAGGAGTGGTACCTTAACCCCAGGAGTATGGCACCTTAACCCCAGGAGTGGCACCTTAACCCCAGGGTATGGTGCCTTAACCCCAGGAGTATGGTGCCTTAACCCCAGGAGTATGGCATCTTAACCCCGGAGTATGGCACCTTAACCCCAGGAGTATGGACCTTAACCCCAGGAGTATGGCACCTTAACCCCAGGAGTATGGCACCTTAACCCAGGAGTATGCTTATAACCCCAGGTGTAGCATCTTAACCCCGGAATGGTACCTTAACCCCAGGAGTATGGCATCTTAACCCCAGGAGTATGGTACCTTAACCCCAGGATTATGGCACCTTAACCCCAGGAGTATGGCACCTTAACCCCAGGGAGTATGGCACCTTAACCCCAGGGTATGGGTACCTTAACCTTGGGTATGGCACCTTAACCCCAGGGTATGGCATAACCCCAGGAGTATGGTACATAACCCCAGGAGTATGGCACATATCTGAGGTATGGTACCTTAACCCCAGGAGTATGGCACCTTAACCCCAGGTATGGCACTTAACCCCAGGAGTATGGCACCTTAACCCCAGGTATGGCACCTTAACCCCAGGAGTATATCTTAACCCCAGGTATGGTACCTTAACCCGGAGTGTAACATAACCCCAGGGTATGGCACCTTAACCCCAGGAGTATGGCATCTTAACTTGTAACCCCAGGAGTATGATCTTAACCCCAGGAGTATGGCATCTTAACTAGGAGTGTGGTGCCTTAACCCCAGGAGTATGGCATCTTAACCCCAGGAGTATGGCATAACCCCAGGGTGCATCTTAACCCCAGGATTATGGTACTTTAACCCCAGGGTATGGCATCTTAACCCCAGGGGTATGGTACCGCCCCAGGGAGTATGGCATCTTAACCCCAGGGTGGCACCTTAACCCCAGGTATGTGGTACCTTAACCCCAGGAGTATGGTACCTTAACCCCAGGAGTATGGCATCTTAACCCCAGGAGTATGGTACCTTAACCCCAGGGTATGGCATCTATACAGGGTATGGCACCTTAACCCCAGGAGTATGGTACCTTAACCCCAGGAGTATGGCATAACCCCAGGAGTATGGCATCTTAACCCCAGGGTGTGGCACCTTAACCCCAGGAGTATGGTACCTTAACCCGGGAGTATGGCACCTTAACCCCAGGATTATGGCTTAACCCCGGGGTATGGCACCTTAACCCCAGGAGTATGGCACCTTAACCCCAGGGTGTGGCACCTTAACCCCAGGAGTATGGCACCTTAACCCCAGGAGTATGGCACCTTAACCCCAGAGGTGTGACATAACCCCAGGAGTATGGCACCTTAACCCCAGGGGTATGACATAACCCCAGGAGTATGGCACCTTAACCCCAGGAGTATGGCACCTTAACCCCAGGAGTATGGCACCTAACCCCAGGGTATAACACCTTAGGAGTATGGCACTTAACCCCGGGTATGGCACCTTAACCCCAGGGTATGGCTGTAACCCCAGGTGTGGCTTAACCCCAGGGGTATGGTACCTTAACCCAGGGGTATGGTACCTTAACCCCAGGGGTATGTATCTTAACCCCAGGAGTATGGCACCTTAACCCCAGGAGTATGGTACCTTAACCCCAGGGGTATGGCACCTTCTGAACCCAGGAGTATGGCACGTAACCCCAGGGTGTAACATAACCCCAGGGTATGGCACCTTAACCCCGGTGTGGCACCTTAACCCCAGGAGTGTGGCACCTTAAACCCCAGGGAGTATGGTGCCTTAACCCCAGGAGTGTGGTACCTTAACTCAGGTATGGCATCTTAACCCCGGTTATGCTGCCCCCCCGGTGTGGTACCTTAACCCCAGGTATGGCATCTTAGCCTTGGGAGTGTAACATAACCCCAGGATTATGGCACATAACCCCCAGGAGTATGGCACCTTAACCCCAGGGTATGGAACATAACCCCAGGGTATGGCACATGCTTGGGGAGTGTGGCACCTAACCCCAGGAGTATGGTACCTTAACCACAGGGGTATGGTACCTTAACCCCAGGAGTATGGCATCTTAACCCCAGGGTGTGGCACTTAGCCTCAGGGTGTAGCTGTAACCCTGGGTGTGTAACCCCTGGGTACATAACCACAGGGAGTGTGGTGCCTTAACCCCAGGGTATGGCATCTTAACCCCAGGAGTGTGGCACCTTAACCCCAGGAGTATGGCACCTTAACCCCCAGGAGTATGGTGCCTTAACCCCAGGAGTATGGCATCTTAACCCCAGGGTGGCATCTTAACCCCAGGAGTACTGTACAGGGTATGGTACCTTAACCCCAGGGTATGGCATCTGCCCCAGGAGTATGGCATCTTAACCCCAGGGTATGGCATACCCCAGGATTATGGCATCCCCAGGAGTATGGCACCTTAACCCCAGGGTATGTGCCTTAACCACTGGAGTATGGCACCTTAACCCCTGGGTATGGCACCTTAACCACAGGATTATGGTCACCTTAACCCCCAGGTGTGGCACCTTAACCCCAGGAGTATGGCACCTTAACCACTGGAGTATGGCTTTAACCTTGGGAGTATGGTACCTTAACCCCAGGGTATGGTACCTTAACCCAGGGAGTGTGGCTGTAACCCCAGGAATTATGGCACCTTAACCCCAGGGTATGGTACCTTAACTTGGGGAGTATGGCTGTAACCCCAGGAGTATGGTACCTTAACCACAGGGTATGGCACCTAACCCCAGGAGTATGGCACTTAACCCAGGAGTATGGCACCTTAACCCCAGGAGTATGGTACCTTAACCACAGGAGTATGGCACCTTAACCCAGGGTATGGCACATACCCCAGGGTATGGCACCTTAACCCCAGGGTATGGTACCTAACCCCAGGAGTATGGCACCTTAACCCCAGGGTATGGTACCTTAACCCCAGGAGTATGGCACCTTAACCCCAGGGTATGGTACCTTAACCCCAGGAGTATGGCACCTTACAGGAGTATGGCACCTTAACCCCCAGGAGTATGGCACCTTAACCCCAGAGTATGGTACCTTAACCCCAGGAATTAATGGCTTTTATAACCCCAGGATTATGGCACCTTAACCCCAGGTATGGCACCTTAACCCCAGGATTATGGCATGTAACCCCAGGGTATGGCACCTTAACCCCAGGGTATGGCACCTTAACCCCAGGAGTGGCACCTAACCCCAGGAGTATGGCACTCTTAGGAGTGGACCTTAACCCCAGGGATAACCAGATGGGGTGGACCTTAACCCCAGGGTATGGCCTTCCCAGGATATGGCACCTTAACCCCAGGGTGGCACCTTAACCCCAGGGTTATGGCACCTTAACCCCAGGGTATGGCACCTAACCCCAGGAGTATGGCACCTTAACCCCAGGAATTATGTACCTTAACCCCAGGGTATGGCACCTTAACCCCAGGGTATGGCACCTTAACCCCAGGGTATGGCACCTTAACCCCAGGAGTATGGCACCTTAACCCCAGGAGTATGGCATCTGCAGGGTATGGTACCCCAACCCCAGGGTATGGCACCTTAACCCCAGGAGTATGGCACCTTAACCCCAGGAGTATGGCACCTTAACCCCAGGTGGCATAACCCCAGGAGTATGTCTTAACCCAGGGTATGGTACCTTAACCCAGGGGTATGGCATCTTAACCCCAGGAGTATGGTGCCTTAACCCAGGGTATGGCACCTTAACCCCAGGAGTATGGCACCTTAACCCCAGGAGTATGGCATCTTAACCCCAGGAGTATGGTACCTTAACCCCAGGTGTTAACCCAGGGTATGGCACCTTAACCCCGGGTATGGTACCTTAACCCCAGGGTATGGTACCTTAACCCCAGGGTATGGTACCTTAACCCCAGGAGTATGGTACCTTAACCCCAGGGTATGGCACCTTAACCCCAGGGTATGGCACCTTAACCCCAGGGTATGGCACTAACGGAGTATGGCACCTTAACCCCAGGGTATGGTACCTTAACCCCAGGAGTATGGCATAACCCAGGGTATGGCACCTTAACCCCAGGAGTATGGCATCTTAACCCCCAGGGTATGGTACCTTAACCCCAGGGAGTATGGCATCTTAACCCCAGGGTAGCATCTTAACCCCAGGGTATGGTACCTTAACCCCAGGGTATGGCATCTTAACCCCAGGGTATGGCACCTTAACCCCAGGGGTATGGCATCTTAACCCCAGGGTATGGCACCTTAACCCCAGGGTGGCATCTTAACCCCAGGGTATGGTACCTTAACCCCAGGGTATGGCACCTTAACCCAGGAGTATGGCACCTTAACCCCAGGGTATGGTACCTTAACCCCAGGGAGTATGGTACCTTAACCCAGGAGGAGTATGGCACTAACCAGGAGTATGGACCCCAGGTGGCATCTAACCCCAGGGTGGCACCTTAACCCCAGGAGTATGGTACCTTAACCCCGGGAGTATGGTACCTTAACCCCAGGGGAGTGGCACCTTAACCCCAGGAGTATGGCATCTTAACCCCAGGGTATGGCATCTTAACCCCCAGGGTATGGTACCTTAACCCCAGGGTAGAGTACCTTAACCCCAGGAGTATGGCATCAGGGTATGGCACCTTAACCCCAGGGTATGGCACCTTAACCCCAGGAGTGGCACCTTAACCCCAGGGTATGGCACCCCTTGGGAGTATGGCACCTTAACCCCAGGAGTATGGCACCTTAACCCCAGGAGTATGGCACCTTAACCCCAGGGTATGGCACCTTAACCCCAGGAGTATGGCACCTTAACCCCAGGAGTATGGCACCTTAACCCCAGGGTATGGCACCTTAACCCCAGGGTATGGCACCTTAACCCAGGGTATGGTGAGGCTTAGCAGGAGTATGGCACCTTAACCCCAGAGTATGGCTAACTTAACCCCAGGAGTATGGCACCTTAACCCCAGGAGTATGGTGCAACCCCAGGAGTATGGTACCTTAACCCCAGGAGTATGGCACTTAACCCCAGGGTATGGCACCTTAACCCCAGGAGTATGGTACCTAACCCCAGGAGTATGGCATCTTAACCCCAGGGTATGGCACCTTAACCCCAGGGTATGGCACATACCCCAGGGTATGGCACCTTAACCCCAGGAGTATGGCACCTTAACCCCGGGAATTATGGCACCTTAACCCCAGGGTATGGACCTTGGGGTGGCTCCACGGAGTATGGTCTCAGAGTTGGCTTTAACCCCAGGGTGCTAACCCCAGGGTATGGTACCTTAACCCCAGGAGTATGGCATCTTTCTTGGGTGTGGTAACCCCGGAGGTGTCACTTAACCCCAGGAGTATGGCACCTTAACTTGGGTGGACTTAACCAGAGTTGTGTAACCCAGGGTATGGCCTTACTTGGGGTGTAACCACCCAGGAGTTGGTACCCTTAACCTCGGAGTATGGCATCTTAGCAGGGTATGGCATAACCCCAGGGGTGTGGACCTTAACCACTGGGTGTGGCACCTTAACCCTGGGTATGGCACCTTAACCCCAGGAGTATGGTACCTTAACCCCAGGATTATGGCACCTTACCCAGGAGTATGGCACTTAACCCCAGGGTATGGCTGCCAACCCCAGGGTATGGTACCTTAACCCCAGGAGTGTGGCATCCTTGCAGAAGTATGGCATCTGCCTGGGGTATGGCACCTTAACCACAGGAGTATGGTACCTTAACCCCCAGGAGTATGGCATCTGCACAGGGTATTACTTGGGTTGGCATAACCCCAGGGTATGGCACCTTAGCCCAGGAGTGTGGCACCTTAACCACAGGAGTGTGGCACTAACCCTGGGTATGGCAGTAACCACAGGAGTATGGTACCTTAACCCAGGAGTATGGCACCTTAACCCCAGAGTGTGGCAACATAACCGGGTATGGCACCTTAACCCCAGGATGGTACCTTACAAGTATGGTACCCCAGGAGTATGGCTGTTTAACCCCAGGTATGGCACATAGCAGGGTATGGTCACCTTAACCCAGGGGTATGGATAACCCAGGGGTATGAACCTTAACCACAGGGGTGTGGCGCATCTCCAGGTGTGGCACCTTAACCCCAGGGTGTGGCACCTTAACCCCAGGGTATGGTGCCTTACCACAGGTATGGCACCTTAACCCCAGGAGTATGGCACCTTGCAGGGTGGCACCTAACCACAGGGTATGGTACCTTAACCCCAGGAGTATGGCACCTTAACCCCAGGGTACATAGCAGGGGTATGGCACCTAACCCCAGGGTATAAATTTTGTAACCACAGGAGTATGGCACCTTAACCCGGGGTATGGCACTAACCCCAGGTGTGGCACCTTAACCCCAGGAGTGGTACCTTAACCCCAGGGGTATGGCACCTTAACCCCAGGATTATGGCACCTTAACCCCAGGAGTATGGCACTTAACCCAGGGGTATGGCACCTTAACTGGGAGGCTTAACCCCAGGAGTATGGCACCTCGGGTGTTAACCCCAGGAGTATGGCACCTTAACCCCAGTATGGCACCTTAACCCCAGGGTATGGCACCTTAACCCCGGAATATGGCACCTTAACCCCAGGAGTATGGTATAACCCCAGGAGTATGGCACCTAACCCCAAGAGTTGGCACCTTAACCCCAGGATTATGGCACCTTAACCCCAGGATTGTGGGTACCTTAACCCCGGTGTGGCACCTTAACCCCAGGAGTGGCAACTTAACCCCAGGGTATGGTCACCCAGGAGTATGGCACTAACCCCAGGTATGGCACCTTAACCCCAGGAGTATGGCACCTTAACCCCAGGAGTGGCACCTTAACCCCAGGGTATGGCACCTTAACCCCAGGGTGTCGGCACCTTAACCCCAGGGGTATGGTACCTTAACAGGGAGTATGGCACTTAACCCAGGGCAGTGCTCGTATGGTGCTTAACCCCAGGTGTGGCACCTTAACCCCTGGGTGTGGTGCCCAATAACCCCAGGAGTATGGCACCTTAACCCCAGGGTATGGCACCTTAACCCCAGGAGTATGGTACTTTAACCCCAGGAGTATGTTCTTAACCAGAGGCACCTTAACCCTGGAGTATGGTACATACAGGGTATGGCACTTTACTTGGAGTATGGCATGGCAAGGTATGGTACCTTAACCCCAGGAGTAGGTGCTAGGAGTATGGCACCTTAACCGGGTATGGGTACTTAACCCAGGAGTATGGGTACCTTAACCCCAGGAGTATGGCACCTAACCCCAGGAGTATGGCACCTTAACCCCAGGTGTGTAACCCCAGGGTATGGCACCTTAACCACAGAAGATGTGCACTTAACCCCAGGAGTGGGCATGGCCCCAGGTGTGGTACCTAACCCCAGGGTATGGCACCTTAACCACAGGAGTATGGTGCATAACCCCAGGGTATGGCACCTTAACCCCAGGGAGTATGGCATCTTAACCCCCGGGAGTATGGCACATACTCAGGGTGGCACCAACCACAGGAGTATGGTACCTTAACCAGGGTATGGCACTTCCTGGTGGGTACCTAACCCCAGGGATTATGGCACCTTAACCCCAGGAGTATGGCATCTTAAACTGAGGGTGGTGTGGCACCTAACCCAGGGTATGGCACCTTAACCACAGGGTATGGTACATACCCCAGGAGTATGGCACCAACCCGGGAGTATGGCACCTAGGGTTGCTTAACCCTAGGTGTGTGGTGACGTACCTCAAGTATGGCACCTTAACCCAGGGTATGGCATCCAACCCCAGGATTATGGCACCTTAACCACAGGAGTATGGTACCTTAACCCAGGGTATGGCACCTTAACCCCAGGGCTTGTCTTAACCCCAGGGTATGGCACCTTAACCCCAGAGTGGCACTAACCCAGGAGTATGGTACCTTGCCCAAGTGTATGGTGCATAATCCCCGGGTATGGCACCTACCCCTGGAGTATGGTACCTTAACCCCAGGAGTATGGTACCTTAACCCCAGGTATGGCACCTCTTAGGGTATGGCACCTAACCCCAGGAGTGTGCATCTGGGTACCCTGGAGCCATGGCTCTTTGAGTGGCACCTTAACCCCAGGAGTATGGCATCTTAGGGTATGGCACTTAACCCCAGGTATGGCACCTTAACACAGGGAGTGTGGTACCTTAACCCAGGGTATGGTACCTTAACTTAGAGTATGGCTTAACCCTGGGTATGGTTACCTTAACCCCAGAGTATGGTGCCTTAACCCGGGAGTATGGCATAACCCCAGGGTGTGGCTGTAACCCCGGGGTATGGCATCTTAGCCCGGGGTATGGACCTAACCCCAGGAGTATGGCACCTTAACCACAGGGTGGTACCTTAACCCCAGGAGTATGACATAACCCCAGGAGTATGGTACCTTAACCCCAGGAGTATGGCACCTTAACCACAGGAGTTGTGACTCCAACCACAGGGTATGGTGCCTTAACCCCCAGGAGTATGGCACCTTAGCAGGCTTAGCTGCCTTAACCCCAGGGTATGGCACCTTAACCCAGGGGTATGGCATCTTAACCCAGGAGTATGGCACCCAACCACAGGAGATGGCTACCTTAACACAGGAGTATGGTACCTAACCCCAGTGGCACCTTAACCCAGGTATGGTACCTTAACCCCAGGAATGTGGCACCTTAACCCCAGGGTATGGCATCTAACCCCAGGGTATGGCACCTTAACCCTAGGGTGGTGACGTAACCTCAGGAGTATGCTTTTATAACCCAGGGTATGGCATCTTAACCCCAGGAGTATGGCACCTTAACCACAGGAGTATGGTACTTAACCCCAGGAGTGTGGCACGCTAACCCTAGGGTGTGGTGACGCCTCAAGGTATGGCACCTTAACCCCAGGAGTATAGTGCCTTAACCCCAGGAGTATGGCATCTTAACCCCAGGAGTATGGCACCTTAACCTAGGGTGTGGTGACGTAACCTCAGGAGTGGCACCTTAACCCCAGGGTATGGCATCTTAACCCCAGGAGTATGGCACCTTAACCACAGGGTATGGCTTACCTAGGGTGTGGTGGCGTAACCTCAGGAGTATGGCATAACCTCAGGAGTATGGCATCTTAACCCCAGGGAGTATGGCACCTTAACCACAGGAGTATGGTACCTTAACCCCAGGGTATGGCACCTTACCCTAGGAGTGTGGTGACGTAACCTCAGGAGTATGGCACCTTAACCCCGGGAGTATAGTACCTTAACCCTAGGGTGTGGCTGACGTAACCTCAGGAGTATGGCACTTAACCCTGGGGTATGGCATAACCCCAGGGTATGGCTGCTTGGGGTGTGGTGACTTAACCTCAGGAGTATGTTTTACCGGAGTATGGCTTAACCCCAGGGTGTGGTGACAACCCCAGGAGTATGGCACCTTAACCCCAGGAGTTATAGTACCTTAACCCTAGGGTGTGGTGACGTAACCCAGGAGTGCACTTTATAACCCAGGAGTATAGTGCCTTAACCCTAGGGTGGGTGACGTAACCCCAAGGAGTGTCTTTAACCCCAGGGTGTGGTGACTTAACCCCAAGTATGGCACCTTAACCTGGAGTATGGTACCTTAACCCCAGAGTATGGCACCTTACCCAGGAGTATGGCATCTTAACCCCAGGAGTATGGCACCTTAACCCCAGGAGTATGGCACCTTAACCACAGGGAGTGTACTTTATAGCAGGAGTCTTATGTAACCCCAGGGTATGGCACCTTAACCCCAGGGTATGGCACCTTAACCCTAGGGTGTGGTGACGTAACCTCAGATATGCTTAACCCAGGAGTATGGCATCTAACCCCCAGGAGTATGGCACCTAACCACAGGAGTATGGTACATTACAGGAGTATGGCACCTTAACCCCAGGAGTATGGCATCTTAACCCCAGGGTATGGCACCTTAACCCCAGTGTGGCACCTATACAGGTATGGTGCCTTAACCCCGGAGTATGGTACCTTAACCCAGGAGTATGGCATAACCCCTGGAGTGGGTATCCCCCAGAGTATGGGTATAACCCAGGAGTGGCACCTTAACCCCAGGAGTATGGCACCTTAACCCCAGGAGTGTATCTTAACCCCAGGAGTATGGCACCTTAACTGGAGTATGGTACCTTAACCCAGGAGTATGGCACCTTAGGAGTATGGCATCTTAACCCCAGGAGTATGGCACCTTAACCCCAGGGTATGGCACCTTACCACAGGAGTATGGTACCTAACCCCAGGGTATGGTACCTTAACCCCAGGAGTATGGCACCTAACCCCTGGAGTATGGTACCCTTAGCAGGAGTATGGTACCTTAACCCCAGGGTATGGCACTAACCAGGTATGGCACCTTAACCCCAGGGTATGGCATCAACCCCAGGAGTATGGCACAACCCCAGGAAGTATGGCACCTTAACCACAGGGTATGGTACCCTTAACCCCAGGAGTATGGTACCTTAACCCCAGGAGTATGGTACCTTAACCCCAGGAGTATGGCACCTTAACCACAGGAGTATGGTACCTTAACCACAGGAGTATGGTTTAACCCCAGGAGTATGGCACCTTAACCCCAGGGTATGGCACCTTAACCCCAGGAGTATGGCATAACCCCAAGTGTGGCATCTTAACCCCAGGGTATGGCACCTCCACAGGAGTATGGTACCTTAACCACAGGGTATGGTACCTTAACCCCAGGAGTATGGCACCAACCCCAGGAGTATTGTACCTAACCCCAGAAGTATGGCACCTTAACCCCAGGAGTATGGCACCTTAACCCCAGGGAGTATGGCACCTTAACCCTAGGAGTGTGGTGACGTACCTCAGGAGTATGGCACCTTAACCCAGGAGTATGGCATGCTAACCCCCAGGAGTATGGCACCTTAACCACAGGGTATGGTACCTTAACCCCAGGGTATGGCACCTTAACCCTAGGAGTGTGGTGACGTAACCTCAGGAGTATGGCACCTTAACCCCAGGGTATAGTACCTTAACCCTAGGGTGTGGTGACGTAACCTCAGGAGTATGGCACCTTAACCTCCAGGGTATGGCATCTTAACCCCAAGTGGCACCTTAACCACAGGAGTGGTGCCATTAGGAGTGGCACCTTAACCCTAGGGTGTGGTGACGTAACCTCAGGAGTATGGCACCTAACCCCAGGGTATAGTACCTTAACCCTGGTGTGTGGGCGTAACCTCAGGATATGGCACCTAACCCCAGGAGTATGGCACCTTAACCCCAGGGTGTGGTGACTTACCCAGGAGTATGGCACCTAACCCCAGGAGTATGGCACACCCCGGAGGTGGTGCTTAACCCCAGGAGTATGGCACCTTAACCCCAGGGTATAGTACCTTAACCTAGGGTGTGGTGACGTAACCCCAGGAGTATAACCTTAACCCCAGGAGTATAGTACCTTAACCCTAGGAGTGTGGTGACGTAACCCCAGGAGTATGGCACCTTAACCCCAGGAGTGTGGTGACTTAACCCCAGGCGTATGGTGACTTAACCCCAGGAGTATGGCACCTTAACCCCAGGAGTATGGCACCTTAACCCCAGGCGTATGGCGACATAAACACAGGCGTATGGCGACATAAACACAGGAGTATGGTGACCTGTCTACCCGTTAAGTCAGACCTGGCAGATAGAGATAATCTAGTCGAGAAATAGACCGTCAAACCGGCACCTTCCTTCAGTGGTTAAAACAAGTTCAGTAACCTGCCTGGTAATTCTACTGTATGTCTTAGGGCCTGAAGACTCAAAATAAGTGGTGATCATGACGGCTTGGCTGGTACTTCAGAACAAAACGCTTGACATCTTTACCGACAAAACCTGGGTATTAACCATGTGTGTTACTCGAGAAATCGCGGCCACTATATTACCATTTCTGTTATTTAATGCACAATATATACAATTTGTGTAATGTCAATGATATCTAATCATGAAGAAAAAAGTCCGCTATGCTTACATAATTTGATTTTATTAAACATGATATACACATAATTCTTACTATTTCCCATTGACTATTCCTTGTTCCAACTGTAACGGGTCATTATATGTATATTGTATCGTGTTATTGTCATAAGCAAATTGTTTCCATTATGTCTGAAAATGCAAGATTTGATTTACGACACCACACTACATGATAACATAGAACATATTAATGACAGTGTCTTTGGTCATGAACCAAATGTATGAGCAATGCGTTTTATGTAGTGACAGTGCAGGTGATGGTCCACATTTAATATTCCCTGAATTTCTAAGTTACATAAAAATATAAAAAACCAACGCTCGTTCGTCGAGCACCTTTGACTTAGATTGAAAAAATAATAATAATAATTTACACTTGCTTGGTTTCTCAAACTTGTGGCTTAAGTAACATGTGGTGAGCCTGGCATCTGGTCTGTGATTCTTGTTTAATATTAATTTCAATCACACTTTGAAGAATAAAGTTTGTGAGGCGTCTCTAGTAAAGAGATATATGAAGGATCTTTTTTTAAGGTTTAATTCATCATAAATGGTATTTACCGACATATATACGGGCATACATGTGCTAATAATCACAATCAATGTTACAAAAGGTCGAGTTCATTCATAAATGTCACACCTTATTACGCTAAAGTTGCCAGTTACCACCAGCCAGTCACTGGGCGTGTAGCAAGTCTATTTGTCCCCAATTGTACCTTGTCTCTCCAGGGTGACCTGTGATATGCGCTCTTGAGTGTGACTTGTTGGAGTTTCCAGGATGACCTCTGACCATAATCTCCTAAGCTTGACCTGTAACCTAGACTCTAGGGTGACCTGTGATCTGAACTCTTGAGGAAAACCTGTTGAATCTGCATCCTGTGAGCGAGTAGAATAAACTGTCCTAATTGCCTTGTAATTTTCACTCCTTCACTCTCTCTCTTTAAAGTGAACTTCCATATAACGGACATCCCTTTTATATAGTCCGTTAAAGGGAAGTTCCACTTCAAGCTGATCCTCAATCTATCGAACTTCCTCTCCATATTGTCCGTTAAATGGAGGTTTTGCTGTATGTAAGCTCCATAACATCATTTAAAAATT
This sequence comes from Homarus americanus, assembly GCF_018991925.1. Taxonomy (NCBI): domain Eukaryota; kingdom Metazoa; phylum Arthropoda; class Malacostraca; order Decapoda; family Nephropidae; genus Homarus; species Homarus americanus. The sequence continues at coordinate 47,982 of NW_024747472.1, forward strand.
CTCACATTCTAAATCGATTTCTTGTGTTTCCGTTTCGCTACAACATTCCCCCTCTAAATTATCTCAGAGTTAAAAAGCTGATCACTTTCTTTTTATTCTAAATATTGTATTGATAGTAAATAAACCTGTATTCTTTATTATTTATTTGTTTTCTTCATGTGATAGTCGAGGTGTGATGATACAGTTTCTGTGGTAGACGAGACTTATAACCAAGCGTTGAATTTTTTTTCTTTAATGCATTAGCAAGAAATAAAATACCAACTACTCTCATGTCAAAAAATGTAGTCAGATTTGTGTACATTAATAAGAGATAATACTGCACACAGATAATTTATATATACTGTATATATATATATATATATATATATATATATATATATATATATATATATATATATATATATATATATATATATATATATATATATATATATAATTTAATCTGATTTTTATGAATAAACAATAACAAATAAAACAAAATTTCCTTATTAAAAATAATATAGTGTTTATTTATGTGTTCCGTTGTTTATACATTTTCCCCGTCTCATGATGTAAAAAAAAAAGATTACTATCTCTTCATTTTGTTGTAGATGAGAGAAGAAGCGTTCCAATAGTTTTTCAGCTTCTCCCAACCTGGCGCTCATCTAATTCTCCTCCTCCTCCGCCCACAGCCTTTTCGCCAAGACTAAGGCTGGTATTTTCTGTCTTGTGGCTGTGGTGACATGCAGGGAGTCCTGTAACCTCCACCGAATCTTTCCAGGACTCCAGAGACAATTCTTTCAGGTATGTCGATCCTTTATCAAGTCTGGAAAATGGAGTAATGCCGAGGATTATTTAAGGGAATTATTATATTTAAAGAGATTATTTCACCACTACACTTGTTTCACCACTACACCTCTTGTTTCACCACTACACTTGTTTCACCACTACACCTCTTGTTGAACCACCAAACTTGTTTCACCACTACACCTCTTGTTTCACCACTACACTTGTTTCACCACTACACCTCTTTTTTCACTACACTTGTTTAACCACTACACCTCTTGTTTCACCACTACCTCTTGTTGACCACTACACTTGTTTCACCACTACACCTCTTGTTGAACCACTACACTTGTTTCACCACTACACCTCTTGTTTCACCACTACACTTGTTTCACCACTCACCTCTTGTTTCACCACCACTTGTTCACCACTAAACTTTCACCACTACACCTCTTGATTCACCACTACATCTCTTGTTCACCACTACACCTCTTGTTTCACCACTACACTTGTTTCACCACTACATCTCTTGATTCACCACTACACCTCTTGTTTCCCTACACTTGTTTCCCACCACTACACTTGTTTCACACTACCTCTTGATTCACCACTACACCTCTTGTTCCCACTACACCTCTTGTTTCACCACACTACACCTCTTGTTTCACCACTACTCTTGTTTCACCCACTACATCTCTTGTTTCACCACTACACTTGTTTCACTACATCTCTTGTTTCCACCTAACCTTGTTTCACCACTACACCTCTTGTTTCACCACTACACCTCTTGTTTCACCACTACATCTCTTGTTTCACCACTACTCCTCTTGTTTCACCACTACACCTCTTGTTTCACCACTACACTTGTTTTCACCACTACATCTCTTGTTTCACCACTACACTTGTTTCACCACTACACCTCTTGTTTCACCTACCTCTTGATTCACCACTACACCTCTTGTTTCACCCTACACCTCTTGTTTCCACCACTACACCTCTTGTTTCACCCACACCTATTGTTTCACACTACATCTCTTGTTTCACCCACTACACTTGTTTCACCCCTACACCCTTGTTTCACCACTACACCTCTTGTTTCACACACTTGTTCCTTCATCTCTTGTTTCACCACTACACTTCTTGTTTCACCTACACTTGTTTCACCACTACATCTCTTGTTTCACCCACTACACCTCTTGTTTCACCCTACCTCTTGTTTCACCACTACACCTCTTGTTTCACCACTACATCTCTTGTTTCCACCCACTACCTCTTGTTTCACCACTACACTTGTTTCACCACCACATCTCTTGTTTCACACTACACCTCTTGTTTCACTACACCTCTTGATTTACCCTACACCTCTTCTTGATTCACCACTACACTTCTTGTTTCACCCACTACACCTCTTGATTCACCCACTACACTTCTTGTTTCACACTACCTCTTGTTTCACCCACTACACCTCTTGTTTCACACTACACCTCTTGTTTCACCCTACACCTCTTGTTTTCCACCACTACACTTGTTTCATCACTACACTTCTTGTTTCACACTACACTTCTTGTTCACCACTACACCTCGTGACTTACCTACTTGTTTCTCTCTACTTCTTTGTTTTCACCACTACACCTCTTGTTTCACCACTACCTCTTGATTCACCACCACACTTCTTGTTTCACCCTACACCTCTTGTTTCACCACTACACTTCTTGTTTCACCACTACACCTCTTGATTCACCCTACACTTCTTGTTTCACCACTACCTCTTGTTTCACCACTACACTTCTTGTTCCTACACCTCTTGTTTCACACTACCTTCTTGTTTCTCCCTACATCTCTTGTTTCACCTACTACACCTCTTGTTTCACCACTACAGTTCTTGTTTCACACACTTATTTCACCACTACACTTCTTGTTTCACCACTACACCTCTTGATTCACCACTACCTCTTGTTTCACCACTACACTTCTTGTTTCACCACTACACCTCTTGTTTCACCACTGCACTTCTTGTTTCACCACTACACCTCTTGATTCTACTACACTTCTTGTTTCACCTACCTCTTGTTTCACCACTACACTTCTTTTTTCACCACTACACTTCTTGTTTCACCACTACACCTCTTGATTCACCACTACACTTCTTGTTTCACCACTACACCTCTTGTTTCACCACTACACCTCTTGTTTCACCTACACCTCTTGTTTCACCACTACACCTCTTGTTTCACCACTCACCTCTTGTTTCACCCTACACCTCTTGTTTTCACCCACTACACCTCTTGTTTCACCACTACACCTCTTGTTTTACCATACACTTGTTTCACCCCACATCTCTTGTTTCACCACTACACCTCTTGTTTCACCACTACATCTCTTGTTTCACCACTACACTTCTTGTTTCACCCTACACCTCTTGTTTCACCACTACACCTCTTGTTTCACCACTACCTCTTGTTTCACCACTACACCTCTTGTTTCCACCTACACCTCTTGATTCACCACTACACTTCTTGTTTCACCACTCACACCTCTTGTTTCACCACTACACCTCTTGTTTCACCACTACACCTCTTGTTTCACCACTACATCTCTTGTTTCTACCACTACACCTCTTGTTTCACCACTACACTTGTTTCACCACCTACATCTCTTGTTTCACCACTACACCTCTTGTTTTCACCACTACACCTCTTGATTTACCACACCTCTTATTCCACCTCACTTCTTGTTTCACCACTACACCTCTTGATTCACCACTACACTCTTGTTTCACCCTCACCTCTTGTTTCACCACTACACCTCTTGTTTCACCCTACACCTCTTGTTCCACCACTACACTTGTTTCTCACCTACACTTCTTGTTTCACCACTACACTTTGTTTCACCACTACACCTCTTGTTTCACCACCACTTGTTTCACCACTACACTCTTGTTTCACCACTACACCTGTTCACCACTACACCTCTTGATTCACCACTACACTTCTTGTTTCACCACTACACCTCTTGTTTCACCACTACACTTCTTGTTTCACCACTACACCTCTTGATTCACCACTACACTTCTTTCCACCCTACACCTCTTGTTTTTCACCACTACACTTCTTATTTCACCTACACCTCTTGTTTCACCTACACTTCTTGTTTCACCACTACATCTCTTGTTTCACCACTACACCTCTTGTTTCACCACTACATTTCTTGTTTCACCACTACACCTCTTGTTTCACCACTACACTTCTTGTTTCACCACTACACCTCTTGATTCCACTACACTTCTTGTTTCACCACTACACTTCTTGTTTCACCACTACACCTCTTGTTTCACCACTACACTTCTTGTTTCACCACTACACCTCTTGATTCACCACTACACTTCTTGTTTCACCTACACCTCTTGTTTCACCCCTCGCACTTTCACCACTACACTTCTTGTTTCACCACTACACCTCTTGATTCACCCTACACTTCTTGTTTCACCACTACACCTCTTGTTTCACCCACTACACCTCTTGTTTCACCCTACACCTCTTGTTTCACCACTACACCTCTTGTTTCACCCACTACACCTCTTGTTTCACCACTACACCTCTTGTTCACCACTACACCTCTTGTTTCACCACTACACCTTTTGTTTCCACCCACTACACTTGTTTCACCCCTACATCTCTTGTTTCACCACTACACCTCTTGTTTCAACACATCTCTTGTTTCACCACTACACCTTCTTGTTTCACCACTACCTCTTGTTTCACCACTACACCTCTTGTTTCACCACTACACCTCTTGTTTCACCACTACACCTCTTGTTTCACCACTACACTTGTTTCACCCCTACATCTCTTGTTTCACCACTACACCTCTTGTGTCACCACTACATCTCTTGTTTCACCACTACACTTCTTGTTTCACCACTACATCTCTTGTTTCACCACTACATCTCTTGTTTCACCACTACACTTCTTGTTTCACCACTACATCTCTTGTTTCACCACTACACCTCTTGTTTCATCACTACACCTCATATGTAACTATCCTAACCTAACCCTCCAGGTAGCGTAATGGTGCTTAATAATCAGGTGAAATAAACGCGAGAGGTAACCTTTATATGTTCTTATTTGACTCGTCTTCGTAAGTCACTCAATGGGTCCTCAATCTCACAAGGTTATCTCACTGGTGTTTGTATTCACTGGCGTTGTCACTATCCAAGAAAGGAGAAATTAACGTGTTTTCCTGTTGTTTTTCTTCGCCATCAGTATGAGGATTATAAAAGCCAGCTGTGGTCTTACTATTGAAGGAATTGTACACCTGCTTATCTGTGGTCTTGTCAGTGGCTAGTTATCCCATGTGTGTGTGTGTGGGGAATTAATACCTGACCCTTGTTCCAGAAGTCAGCAGGAATTAAGAGATGCCATTCAAGAAGGACTTATGTATATGGGTATACCTGGCAGTCGACCTCGCTCACCACACAGTGGTGCTCCCTGGATCATTCTCTCCTCACCCCCTTTCCTCATCACATCTCCCTCACCTCATCCCTCACCTCTCATCTCCTCACATCTTATATTCGCATCTCCCTCACCTCATCTCCTCATACTCATCTACATCACGCATCTCCCTCTCTCATCTCCCTCCTTTCTCACTTTCCTCATCCATCTCCCTCACCTCTCATCTCCCTCACTACTCATCTTCCATCATCCCCTCGCCTCTCATCTCCCTCTCTCCTTTTCATATCGCCCCTCTCATCTCCCTCACTACTCATCTTCCATCACGCATCTCCCTCTCTCATCCCTCTTTCTCTCTTCCCACTCCTCATCCCTCCCTATCATCTTCCTCATCACGCATCTCCCTCACCTCATCTCCTCACTACTCATCTTCCATCACGCATCTCCTCACCTCGTCTCCCTCACTACACTTTCATCTTTCACGCATCTCCTCTCCCCCACTCTCCTCTTCCTCTCATCGCATCTCCACTCATCATCTCCTCACTACTCATCTTCACATCGCATCCCTCCTCATCTCCCTCACTACTCATCTTCCACATCACGCATCTCCCTCACCTCTCATCTCCTCATTTCTCATCTTCCCCATCACGCATCTCCCTCACCTCTCATCTCCTCACTACTCATCTTCCATCACGCATCTCCCTCACCTCATCCCTCACCCTCACTTTCCTCATCCCTCTACCTCTCATCTCCTCACTACTCATCTTCCTCATCACATCTCCCTCACCTCGCATCTCCATCACTACTCATCTTCCATCTCCTCACTCTCATCTTCCACATCGCATCCCTCCTTTCTCATCTTCCGCATCCGCATCTCCCTCACTCTCATCTCCTCACTATTATCTTCCACATCGCATCTCCTCACCTCTCTCTCCACTCACTGCTCTCTTCCTCATCACGCATCTCCTCACTCTCATCTCCTCACTGCTCATCACGCATCCTCACCTCTCTCTCCTCACTCTTTCCTCATCACATCTCCCTTACCTCTCATCTCCTCACTACTCATCTTCCACATCACGCATCTCCCTCCTCTCATCTCCTCCTACTCATCTTCCATCACGCATCTCCCTCACCTCTCATCTCTCACTACTCATCTTCCTCATCACACGCATCTCTCCTCCTCATCTCCCTCTCTACTCATCTTCCTCATCGCATCCCTCACCTCGCATCCCTCCCTTCACTCATCTTCCATCACGCATCTCCCTCTCTCATCTTCATCAGCCATCTCCTCATTTCTCATCTTCCATCACGCATCCTCATCGCTCATCTCCTCCTCTCATCTTCCATCCGCATCTCCCTCAGCTCTCATCTCCCTCCTACTCATCTTCCTCATGCATCTCCTCGCTCCACTCATGCTCATCTTCCACATCACGCATCTCCCTCACCTCGTCTCCTCACTACTCATCTTCCATCACGCATCACATCTCACTCATCTTCCACATCACGCATCTCCCTCTCATCATCTCCTCTTCTCAGCTTCCACATCACGTATCTCCTCACTACTCATCTTCACATCACGCCTCCCTCACTACTCATCTTCCACATCACGCACCCCTCCTCATATCATCTACTTCACCATGCATATTCTTTGTCACACATCTCACCGGTCGGTCCCCTCACTAATTTCTCTTACCTGCATCTCATCACCACCCATATCCCTCACCAAACATCTCCTCTCCCACCCCCTCACCACACCCTCACCACTCCTCACCACACCTCAAACACCCCTCACCACACACCCCCTCTACACACCCCTCTACACACCCCTCACCACACCCTCACCACCTCACCACACCCCTCACCACACACCCCTCACCACACACTCCTCTACACACCCTCACCACATCACCACCCCCTCACCACACCCCTCCTCCACCACCCACACCCCTCACACACACCCTCACCACACACTCACCACACACCCCTCACCACACCCCTCACTACACACGCCCCCTCACCACACCCCTCACCACACCCCTCACCACACACCCCTCACCACACATCCTCACCACACCTCACCACACCACACACCCCCTCACCACACCTCACCACACAGCCCCTCACTACACCCCTCACCACACACCCCTCACCACACACCTCACCACACACCCCTCACCACACCCCCATACACCCACACCCCTCACCACACACCCCCTCACCACACACCCCCTCCCCACACACCTCACCACACACCCCTCACCACACCCCTTCCACACGCCCCTCCTCACACCCCTCTCCACACAGCCCCTTACACACCCCTAATCCCAGCCTCAGTGTCTTGTCAAGCTTACCAAAGGCCACAAAACTGGACAATTGTCAGGAAAATGAATGAATTAGTAATGACAAATGTAGTACTCAGTATAGGAAGTGTAAACGAGAAACCAGATACCAGATGAACAACGATGTTATGAAATCCGACTGTGAGAAAGACTTAGAAGTAATGGTAGGTAGGAATCTTAAGCCAAAACAACAATGTATATTTGCTCGAAACAAGGATAACAAAGTACTTGGGTTCATACAAAGGAGTGTTAGTTACAAGACTAGCGAGGTCATCCTAAAACTGTATCTAGTGCTTGTGAGACCTCACTTGGATTATGCGGTTCAGTTCTGGTCACGGAACTGCAGAATGGATGTAGAATCCCTAGAAAGCATTCAGAGGAGAATGACAAGACTAATCCCGGGCATTAGGAACCTTGAGTATGAAGACAAATTAAAGCATCTTAACTTGCACTCCCTTTAGAAATATAGAGTGAGGGCGATATGATAGAGGTGTATAAACTGAAGTCATGGTTAAACAAAGGTGATATAAAAAAGGTACTCAACCATCCAGGAGCTAACTCGTAGCAATGGTTTTAAATTGAACAATTTAGATTTAGGCCCGAGATAGGTAAAACTGGTTTGGAAATGGTGTAGTACAATATAGTGGAACACGTTACCGAACTTCATCATTAACTTGAACACGCTGGATAGCTTCAAATATAAGTTGAGAATATAGGCGATAGAGTTGAGTGTAAATAGGGTCGCATAATGTCATATTAGGCCCACTGCAGTCTCCTTCATCTTGTTTCGCTTAAGCTGGCTAATTAAGGGTAAACTTTATGAAATACACTTTAGATATTCCCAAATACTCAGTCATTGTGAATAAAATCCTGGGCAAAAAGGACCAACAGAAACACCTGGGTAAATTTACCTCATTTACATATGTAACCGGTAGGGGATATTCTCTACTATCCTTGGGGTTCTATTTATTATTAGTGGGTGGTAATGCAGTGGAGCCCTTGGAGAAAACCGAACCAGCACAAACACAATTACTTTAAAAAAAACATGTATTCTCCGTGACCCGTGGAAAGATAGCACCTGTGATTGGGGTGAATGAGACGCACTGAAAGTTTGACACTTCTATTCCCTCCAACAATACAGCCACAAACAATAATGGTACACCAACATATGCGCACCTCTTAGCTTGGCTTTAAAACACTACACTGGGGAACAAAGGTTATACTAGATATCAAAATTAGGTAGAAAATATTAAATGCCTTATGCAACACTATTAAGGTAACCGTGCTACTTACACCAGAATGAGGAGCTCATCTGAAAACAGTTCCTCGTTATCTCACATACCTTAGTGACACATAATCATTTGAACATAACTATATGTACTATCAAGTACTGGGGAAATAGCATGAAACAGGAAGAAATTATTAGCTACACACATGGATCAATCATCGCCTGTCTGGAATAACCCACAACTACTACAATCCCAACTGGCCAAATAACCAGGTATAACTACGCGCGGCCGGTGGTTTATAAGGCCAGAAAATCACTCATGACCCATCAGGTGTTCCTGGTTTTACTTTTGTCAGTATTTTTCCTAGAACTCAGGAGTCATGAATGTTTCTCCACAATACCGTGAAACATGCTCCTAACCTCCACATAGGTTCCGCATGCCAGTATTATTCTTAAGGCACTAACAAACCCTTCACAACTTTGGATATATTTCTTTCGTCTCGTGTGAAAATCAACCATGAGCGTTGTTCTCACACCTGGACTTGGGAAATTCTAAACAGCTTACCACGTAGCCACACAAGCTCAAGAACACACCCTACTGGGAATACCCACTAGACTCCTGGTTTCAGTGTGCGACCGTTCATTCACTCAGATAGCCTCAGTTTATACTCAGTACATCCATGAAACGGAAAGGAGTGGGGGCCAGTCAGCCACTGAAACCTGTCCAGCTGAGGGGGGTTCTATTTTTCCGTTAGTAAGAGGTTTCCATTAAACTGCCTGAAGATATGTGGTATTGTGAACTGAGGTGGAAGAGATCTGATGACCCCTAAACGATCGTCAAACGGAGCCAAACGCTGGTCACACGTAGTTAGTTGTCAACACAGACAGCTGGCTCCTCTCCAACCCTCAAACTGCTCACTCAACCGCGTGGGCTCAAGACCCCTCAAACCGGGCTCAGACCGTTCAGGATGGGCTCAACTTCGACCTTTCAGGACGGGCTCAACTTCGACCTAGTGGGCTCTACAGAGTCTCTGCAAAAAACCCTCTGTTAGCTATTGTTAACTTCTCCTCCACCCTATCTAAACCCTGTCCTAGATCGTATGAAACTCACTTGTTAATACTGATGTCGTAACAAAGAGACCAGACCCGACCGTTTCTCCTGGCCTGCCACGCAGGCGTCCTGTCTGCTTGACCGCTGCCACGCGACTGGGCCCTGGGGCGCGTTCCTTCAAGGCGTTCGCCTTGCCCGAGTGACTTATTTTCCGCACTACTATTAAGCAGGCGCGTAACGTATTTAGACTGAGAAACGATCAATAATAAATTTTAATTTAATAATTGTCATTTTATTTCATGATTCGCGTCCCTAACGATTTGGTAAATCACATTTAAGATCGTCCAAAAACTCTCACTCCGTATGGGCAAGAGCCACCTCCGCTCAGTCGCCCTCTTACGTAATCGGCGCCCCGCAGTCACTCTCTTACGTAACCTAGGATGACTCATTGCAACGCCATATTGGTATTTCTGTCTCTCAATGTCACACCAAAATACCGAATATTACACATATATTTATAAATAAAAGGTACAAGACATAATATAAATGCACTTCCTACCTAATTGGGAGCTAAGCATAAGCACCACTGACTCCTACCTAACTTTCCCTAGAACAGGAAGGGCCAACTTTAGCCACAAGGTGGTTCAGAAACAGGAGGCAGGCAGAGACAGACATCTGCTCAGCCCAGAGGTGGAACAAGGATAAAGAGTGAAAACAGCCTCTTAGATTTGACATAAGCTGCTCAGAAGCTTCACCCATTGGCTCATGCCAAATGAACATTATTTAGTTTACAAATTTACATATAATACAGGGCAAGGTTTTAAATAGGAGATGGTCAAGATATTTTTAGGAGTGCAATAGGTAATTAAATATGAGCCAAAATACATGGAATAACAATAAGTAAATAAAGAAACAGCAATTAAATATCTGGCAACAAGCGGCCACACCACTTACCCAGGTACGAGGCCTTCACACCCCTTGACTTCCTGTGTGTGATGAAATACCCTGCCACACCCATGACCCAGGTGCGAGGCCTCACACCCTGATGAAATACCCTGCCACCCATGACCCAGGTACGAGGCCTTCACACCTTGACTTCGCCACACCCATTACCCAGGTACGAGGCCTTCACACCCCTTGACTTCCTGTGTGTGATGAAATACCCTGCCACACCCAGCACAGCGGGCATAATGTGGTCCTAAGCACAGTGGGTCACGTGGTATGATGCAATAACATAGGAAAAACCTCATAGTCTGAATAGAGAGGATCCATAAGAATGGAAATGCAGCAGGCCTATTGACCTATACTGGGCAGTCCCATTTACACCCAACCCCTATCGCCAACCCCATCCAACCTATATTTGAAACTGTCCAGCATATTCCAGTTGATGATGATGTTTGGTAACTTGTTCCACTCATTCACTGTTCTATTTCCAAACCAATGTTTACCTATCTCGCGCCTAAATCTAAATTTGTCTAATCTAAAATATTGCTACGAGTTTGCTCCTGGTTAGAGAGTCTAACTACCTTTGTTATATCACCTTTATTTAGCCCTGACTTCCATTTATACACCTCGAACATATCGCCCTTCACTCTACATATCTCGAGGGAGTGCAAATTAAGATGCTTTAATCCTCCTCTGTACTCAAGATTCCTAATGCCCGGGATTAGTCTTGTCATTCACCTCTGAATTCTTTCTGGAGAATCTATATCCATTCTGTAGTACGGTAACCAGAACTGAACTGCGTAATCGAAGGGAGGTCTCACGAGCGTAAGATATAGTTTTAGGATGATCTCGCTAGTCTTGTAACAAACACTCCTTTGTATCAACTTAATTGTTCTGTTAGCCTTGTTTCGAGCAAATACACATTGTTTAAGATTCCTACTTATCATTATTCCTAAGTGTTTTTAACAGCAGAATTTCCCTCTAACATTGTTGTTTATCTGATAGTTAGTTTCTCTGTTTACATTTCCTACACTAAGTACTTTACATTTGTCTTCAAAATCGGTATCATAGATATATATATATATAAATAATAAGCACGTTCCCATGACACTCTCACCACACCTCCTCTCACCACACACCTCCCTCACCACACACCTCCCTCTCTCACCACCACCTCCCCCTCTCACCACACACCTCCCTCTCTCACCACACACCCTCTCACCACACACCTCCCTCTCACCACACCTCCCTCTCTCACCACACACCTCCCTCTCACCACACACCTCACTCACCACACACCTCCCTCTCTCACCACACACCTCCCTCTCACCACACACCTCCCCTCTCACACACACCTCCCTCTCTCACCACACACACCTCCCTCTCACCACACACACCTCCCTCTCTCACCACACCTCCCTCTCTCACCACCACCTCCCTCTCACCACCTCCCTCTCTCACCACACCTCCCCTCTCACCACACACACCTCCCACTCTCACCACCTCCCTCTCACCACACACCTCCCTCTCTCACCACCACCTCCCTCTCTCACCACACACCTCCCTCTCTCACCACCCACACCTCCCTCTCACCACACCTCCTCTCTCACCCACACACCTCCCTCTCTCACCACACACACCTCCCTCTCACCACCACCTCCCACTCTCACCACACACACCTCCCTCCCTCACCACACACCTCCTCTCTCACCACACACCTCCTCTCTCACCACACACCTCCCTCTCTCACCACACACCTCCCTCTCTCACCACACACCTCCCTCTCTCACCACACCTCCCTCTCTCACCACACACCTCCCTCTCTCACCACACACCTCCTCACCACCACCTCCTCACCACACACCTCCCTCCCCTCACCACCTCCTCTCTCACCCACACACCTCCCTCTCTCACCACACACACCTCCCTCTCTCCCACACACCCTCCCACTCTCACCACACCTCCCTCTCTCACCACACCTCCCTCACACCACACACCTCCCTCTCTCACCACACCTCCCTCTCACTACACACCTCCTCTCTCACCCACACCTCCCTCTCTCACCACCTCCCCTCTCTCCCACACACCTCCTCTCTCACCACACACCTCCCTCTCACCACCACACCTCCCTCTCTCACCACACACCTCCCTCTCTCACCACACACCTCCCTCTCCACCACACCCATCCCTCACCACACACCTCCCTCTCTCACCACACACCTCCTCTCTCACCCACCCACCTCCCTCTCTCTCCACACACACCTCCCTCTCTCACCACACACCTCCCTCACCACACACCTCCCCTCTCTCACCACACACCTCCTCTCTCACCACACACCTCTCACCAGAGTGTATAAGGGTGTATCAGGGGTATATCAGAGTGTATAAGGGTGTATCAGGGTGTATCAGGGTGTATAAGGGTGTATCAGGGTGTATCACTTTATAACATGAGCATGTCTCCTCAGCCGTGACATGGACTCAATGGGAATCAACGGCGGCTGTAAGATCCACGGGCCGGCGGTGCTGGCGGACGAGCTGGGTGTTGGACTGAACGGGAACGTCGGGTCACCTGGCAGAGGCACCACGGAGAATGGCAGCACCCAATACTGCCCGGAGGTTATTAAAGCCTTTGAGGGAGTGAGGTTTATCGCCGAGCATACGCGTAGGGAGGAGGAATCGTGCAGGTGAGCTGGAGGTAGTGGTGTAGGATGGTGGTGGTGTAGGAGATGGTGGTGTAGGATGGGTGGTGTAGGATTGACAGTGGTGTTGGAGGTTGGTGTATGAAGTGGTGGGGGTGTAGGTTGGTGAGGTGGTGTAGGAAGAGTGGTGGTGTATGGATGGTGGTATGTGGGATGGTGGTGGTGAGGGAGGTATTGGTGGTGTAGGAAGGGTGGGGTGGATGGTGGTGGTTGTAGGATGTGGTGGTGTGATGTGGTGTGTATGTGGTGTGTGGTGGTGGTGGAGTTGATGGTGTGTAGGATGGTGGTGGTGGTGTGGGATGGTGGTGGTGGTGTAGGATGGTGGTGGTGTGGATATGGTGGTGGTGGAGGATGGTGGTGGTGTGGGATGGTGGTGGTGGCAGGATGTTGGTGGTGGTGTGGATGGTGGTGGTGTAGGGATGGTGGTGGTGTGTATGATGGTGGTGGTGTGGATGGTTGGTGGTGTGGAGATGAGTGGTGGTGATGATGGTGGTGGTGTGGATGGTGGTGGTGTAGGATGGTGGTGGTGGTGTATGATGATGGTGGTGGTGTGAGGGTGTAGGATGTGGTGGTGTGTAGGATGGTGGTGGTGGTGTAGGATGGTGGTGGTGTAGATGGTGGTGGTGGTGTAGGATGGTGGTGGTGCAGGATGGTGGTGGTGTAGGATGGTGGTGGTGCAGGATGGTGGTGGTGCAGGATGGTGGTGGTAGGGATGGTGGTGGTGCAGGATGGTGGTGGTGCAGGAGGGCGGGGGGTGCAGGAGGGTGGTGGTGCAGGATTTGGTGCAGGGATGGTGGTGGCAGGATGGTGGGTGTGGTGCAGGATGGTGGTGGTAGGATGGTGGTGGTGTGTGATTGATGGTGGTGCAGGATGGTGGTGGTGGTGCAGGATGGTGGTGGTGTAGGATGGTGGTGGTGCAGGATGGTGGTGGTGCAGGAGGGTGGGTGCAGAGTGGTGGTGTGCAGGATGGTGGTGGTGTAGGGTGGTGGTGATGGTGGTGGTGTAGGATGGTGGTGGTGTAGGATGGTGGTGGTGTAGGATGGTGGTGCAGGATGGTGGTGGTGCAGGATGGTGGTGGTGCAGGAGGTGGTGGTGCAGGATGGTGGTGGTGCAGGATGGTGGTGGTGCAGGATGGTGGTGGTGCAGGATGGTGGTGGTGTAGGATGGTGGTGGTGCAGGATTGGTGGTGGTGTAGGATGGTGGTGGTGTGAGATGGTGGTGGTGTAGATGGTGGTGGTGTAGGATGGTGGTGGTGCTGATGGGTGGTGGTGCAGGATGGTGGTGGTGCAGGAGTGGTGGTGTAGGAGGTGGCGGTGATTAGTGGTGTAGGATGGTGGTGGTGTAGGATGGTGGTGGTGTAGGATGGTGGTGTAGGATGGTGGTGGTGCAGGATGGTGGTGGTGAGGATTGGAGGTGCAGGAGGGGTGGTGGTGCAGGATGGTGGTGGTGCAGGAGGGTGGTGGTGGCAGGATGGTGGTGTGGTGTAGGATGGTGTGCAGGATGGTGGTGGTGTAGGATGGTGGTGGTGCAGTGGTGTAGGGGATGGTGGTGGTGTAGGATGGTGGTGGTGCAGGATGGTGGTGGTGTAGGAGGGTGGTGGTGTAGGAGGTGGTGGGTAGGAGGTGGTGAGGAGGATGGTGGGCAGGAGGGTGGTGGTGCAGGAGGGTGGTAGGAGGGTGGTGCAGGATGGTGGTGAGGAGGGATGGTGGTGGTGCAGGATGGTGCAGGTGGGTGGTGGTGTAGATGTGGTGAGGATGGTGGTGGTGTGAGGATGGTGGTGGTGCAGGAGGGTGGTGGTGATGGCGGTGGTGTAGGATGGTGGTGGTGCAGGATGGTGGTGGTGTAGGAGGGTGGTGGTGGTAGGAGGGTTGTGCAGGAGGGGTGGTGTAGGAGGGTGGTGGCAGGATGGTGGTGGTGCAGGTGGGTGGTGGTGGCAGGATGGTGGTGGTGATTGGCGGTGGTGCAGGATGGTGGTGGTGTAGGATGGTGGTGGTGGAGGGTGGTGCAGGAGGGGTGGTGGTGCAGGAGGCGGTGGTGGGGGAGGGTGGTGGTGTGGGAGGGTGGTGGTGTAGGATGGTGGTGGTGTAGGAGGGTGGTGGTGGTGTAGGAGGTGGGGTAGGAGGGTGGTGGGTAGGAGTGTGGTGGTGTAGGATGGTGGTGGTAGGAGGGTGGTGGTGTAGGGAGGGTGGTGGTGTAGAGTAGTGGTGTAGGATGGTGGTGGTGTAGGATGGTGGTGGTGTAGAGGGTGGTGGGTGTAGGAGGGTGGTGGGAGGGTGGTGGTGTAGGATGGTGGTGGTGTAGGAGGTAGGAGGGTGGTGGTGCAGGAGGTGGTGGTGCAGGATGGTGGTGGTGCAGGATGGTGGTGGTAGGATGGTGGTGGTGTAGGAGGGTGGTGGTGGTGCAGGAGGGTGGTGCAGGATGGTGGTGGTGTAGGAGGGTGGTGGTGTAGGGAGGGTGGTATTGGTGGTGGTGGTGGAGGAGTGCAGGAGGGTGGTAGGAGTGGGTGGTGGTGCAGGAGGGTGCAGGATGGTGGTGAGGATGGTGCAGGATGGGAGGAGGGTGGCAGGAGTGGTGCAGGATGGTGGTGGTGCAGGAGGCGGTGGGTAGGATGGTGGTGGTGTGAGACGGTGGTGGTGCAGGATGGTGGTGGTGCAGGATGGTGGTGGTGCAGGACGGTGGTGGTGCAGGAGGGTAGGTGCAGGAGGGTGGTGGTGCAGGATGGTGGTGGGTGCAGGATGGTGGTGGTGGTGGTGAGGATGTGGTGTGGCAGGATGCGGTGGTGCAGGATGGTGGTGCAGGAGGGGCGGTGGTGCAGGATGGTGGTGGCAGGAGGCGGTGGGTGCAGGGACGGTGGTGGTGCAGGATGGTGGTGGTGCAGGATGGTGGTGGTGCAGGACGGTGGTGCAGGACGGTGGTGAGAGATGGCGGTGCAGGATGGTGGTGGTGCAGGATGGTGGTGGTGCAGGATGGTGGTGGTGTAGGAGGTGGTGGTGCAGGATGGTGGTGGTGTGGAGGGTGGTGGTGGTGTAGGATGGTGGTGGTGCAGGATGGTGGTGGTGCAGGATGGTGGTGGTGTAGGAGGGTGGTGCAGGATGGTGGTGGTGTAGGAGTGGTGGGTGCAGGAGGGTGCAGGATGGTGGTGGTGCAGGATGGTGGTGGTGCAGGATGGTGGTGGTGTCAGGATGGGTGGTGGTGTAGGATGGTGGTGGTGAGGAGGGTGGTGGTGTAGGAGGGTGGTGGTGCAGGAGGTGGTGGTGATGGGTGGTGCAGGATGGTGGTGGTGAGGAGTGGTGGTGCAGGAGGGTGGTGGCAGGATGGCGGTGGTGCAGGACGGTGGTGGTGCAGGAGGGTGGTGGTGCAGGATGGTGGTGGTGCAGGATCGGTGGTGGTGCAGGATGGTGTGGGTGGTGCAGGATGTGGTGGTGGTGCAGGATGGTGGTGGCAGGAGGGTGGTGGTGCAGGATGGTGGTGGTGCAGGATGGCGGTGACGGTGGTGCAGGACGGTGGCGGTGCAGGACGGTGCAGGGATGCGGTGGCAGGGGATGGTGGGTGCAGGGTGGAGGTGTGGTGGTGTGATTGGCAGGAGGGTGGTGGTGAGATGGGTGGGCAGGATGGTGGTGGTGTAGGATGGTGGTGGTGAGGATGGTGGTGGGTAGGACGGTGGTGGTGCAGGATGGTGGTGGTGTAGGATGGTGGTGGTGAGGATGGTGTAGGATGGTGGTGGTGTAGGATGGTGGGGTGCAGGATGGTGGTGGTGCAGGAGGGGTGGTGGTGTGAGGATGGTGGTGGTAGAGGACGGTGGTGCAGGATGGTGGTGGTGCAGGATGGTGGTGGTGGTGGTGCAGGATGGTGGTGGTGTAGGGAGGATGGTGGTGGTGCAGGATGGTGGTGGTGCAGGATGGTGGTGTAGGATGCAGGGCAGGATGGCAGGTGCAGGGTGGCGGTGGTGGTGGTGGTGCAGGATGGTGGTGGCAGGACGGTGGTGGTGCAGGAGTGGTGGTGCAGGATGGTGGTGGTGTAGGATGTGCGGCGGTGCAGGATGGGGTGGTGCAGGATGGTGGTGGCAGGATGGCGGTGGTGGTGCAGGAGGGGTGCAGGAGGCGGTGTGAGGACGGCGGTGGTGCAGGATGCGGTGGTGCAGGATGGTGGTGCAGGGTGGTGGTGGTGTAGGACGGTGGTGGTGCAGGATGGTGGTGTGGTGATGGGCAGGATGGTGGCGGTGTAGGATGGTGGTGGTGTAGGATGGTGGTGCAGGATGGTGGCGGCGTAGGGATGCGGCGGTGTGAGGACGGTGGTGATGAGGATGGTGGTGGTGTAGGATGGTGGTGATGTGATGGTGGCGGTGCAGGATGGTGGTGGTGCAGGATGGTGGTAGGATGGTGGCGGTGCAGGATGGTGGTGGTGAGGACGGTGGTGGTGCAGTGACGGTGGTGCAGGATGGTGGTGGGCAGGATGGTGGTGGTGCAGGATGGTGGTGGTGTAGGATGGTGGTGGTGAGACGGTGGTGGTGAGGACGGTGGCGGTGCAGGATGGTGGCGGTGTAGGATGGCGGCGTGATAGTCACTTATACGATTTTATTATTGGTTTGTTCAAAGGATAAATTTTACTCCTGAAAAATAGTTGGTCTCTGATATGTAAAATTCAACGCAAAATAAGATAAAACTGGGACGTTAATTTCTTTTATTTATTCTGGAGACAATCTTAAAAAAAATAATTAGAGAAAACCAGTGACTACGAAGCTTAAATATTTTGTGTTTCGCCAAGAGCTTTGTTTTAGGTTTATTTTTCTCGTATTTATATTACCTCTCTGACTTACATGTTTTAGATTACAGATCAGTTCGTTAGATGTGATTGACTTATGTTACCTGATATAGTAAAGTTAAGTGAACAGAGAATCTGACCAAAAAAAACAAAGTGTATAAAACCGATACTATTGCAGATGTCATTCTCAGAAACCAAATTATTCCAAACATCATGAATGTAAAGTTGTTCTAATAATATCCAACAACACAATGAATACTAAATTCCTTTTATAATGATGATGTTAATGATATATATTGCTTCAACAGTTAAGGTCTTGAAACTCTAGTAGAAATTATAGCCTTAAGTAAAGTTTCAAGCGCGCTATCTAATACACAATATTGTTTCTGCACTACAACAACAACTAAGGTTTTAAAAAATGTATATACACAAATTAATACATAAATACGAAAAACAATTATTACCAAAAGAATATTAAAACAAACACACATATACCACTTTTTTGCTGACACAAAACATTTTTCAACGCATTTTTAAAAAGATTTAGAAAAGTATCAAAGTGACTTCCCTAACTATTTTAGTCCAATTTTTTACTGATATTGGTGTTATACTACACAGAGGGCGACCGCACGACCGGGTGAGTATAATAAGATCCGTTTTAAGCTAACAAGAGAACACTTCATGTATTTCTTGTTTCTTCAGCACTCTTCCTTCACCTCCTGTCTCCCTCATTCTTTTATCTTCACCTCCACCTCCACACACACACACACAAACGTATTCTTACAGTTTAGTGATACAATATGACACAACAGACGAAAGATGGACAACCTACCAAGACATCAGGATTCTATTTGAAAACGATCACTGTAACGATATCATTTTTTGAGACATATATTCTGTGGGATTCCAGAGGTACCACGAGTTAACAGAATAATTGATTAAGACGAGCCTTACCTGGTCAATAAACAAGTCAACAGCTCAGGTAAATCACTGCTTGACGCGGCACTCGAAGAGACTGACTTACTGAGTGAATTAATTATAATACAACGATACGGGTGATTTATGTTATTGAAGCTGATGTTAATAAAATTTTTACTGCGCTGGGGAAACAAAAGGTTTTAAACACGTAATAACTTTTAATAATTACACGAGTTCAACAAATACTAAAAAAATAATAGTTTGAAATGTTAATGTCCAGTAACGGAGTTATATTTACCACTAATTATAACATTTTTTTATTTCACTTATTCTGCAATGTTGTTCTTAGTAAATATTTTAGCTTACTTTCAATTTGTCACTTGTTGCTTCATGTTTACCTGCGTCTGAAACACTACAGGTGTTCAAGTAACGCAAGGGGGATGGGAGTTACCTGAAACACCCTTGGCCTGGACAGTGATTATACATATTGGTTTTATTATTACCTCCGCCACCACTTAGTGAAGTTTTAATGAAGTTTTAATTCGTCTGTTTGGTTTAATGCACAGAGCAGAAATAAAAATACTGTTTTTATTCGACTGTGTGTAAAAGGTGAACTGCCTCGTGTGTGTGTGTGTGTGGGGAGAGGTTAACAGCTGGAGGAAACGAATCACCAGCTTAAAGGAACAGATCACAAGCTTGAAGGAAAAGATCACTAGCTTGAAGGAACAGATCACCAGCTTGAAGGAACATTGAAGGAAGAAGCTAAAGGGATAGTGTCACACACTGCACGCTGAATTTTTGTGTGACCACTACGACTGCTACATAAGGAACGCAAACACAATACAAATTAATAAGGAAGATTGACAGAAAATTTCGTGAATTTCGTGAGTTTTAGGAGTTTTCCTAAGCTTCTCGTGAGTTTTAGGAGTTTTCAAGCTGTGAGTTTTAGGAGTTTTCAAGTTCGTGTGAGTTTTAGGAGCTTCGTAAGCTGTGAGTTTTAGTGAGCTCGTAAGTTTCGTGAGTTTTAGGAGCTGTAAGTTTTAGTGAATTTTAGGAGCTGTGTTTCGTGAGTTTTAGGATTGCAAGTTTTAGTGAGATTTTAGGCGTTTTCGCAAGTTTCGTAGTTTTAGGAGTTTCGTGTTTCGTGAGTTTTAGGAGTTTTCGTAAGTTTTCGTGAGTTTTAGGAGTTTTCGTAAGTTTTAGTGAATTTTAGTGAATGCAGAGAGTTTTCAGCTTTGATTTTAGTTTTTAATGAAGCGTGGTGGGTGAGGTGGTGGTCGCTTTGCCGTCTTGTGCTCTGGAGGTTTAATTATCTGCTGAATCGGGATCTGCAAATGCTCCTAAATTACACTTACTGTTAGGCCTATGGGGAAACTAATGTACACAGCCAAATTAGTACTCCTAAAAAAATGCAACAAAATGGAAACAAAATAAAACAATGATGATAGAATTGGGATATCACTGCCTCATGAGATGTTAAAAGTCGTGCGCCAGAAACTGCTTATTTTGCTACCAACCTGAGTTCATTTGTTGTTAAATGTTTACTAGCGGTACCTGAGAGATGTTTATATCAACAACAAGAAGATCATTTTTATTTATTTATTTACATTATTTGTTTATTTTACACTTAAAAAATAATTATGATGAAAGAATGGCTAAAACATATTATTTTATTATTACCGTGTGTGTGTGTAAGGAGAGTTTTGTAAAAGAGAAATTGATACTAAAGGAGAATCTACCTGTACCGATTATCACTTAATTAGTTCATACACCTAACAGGTAATCAACACTAACCCTGATACATACCTGTAGCGATTGGCAATACTACCTGTTGGTTAGGGCGATTGAGTGAATGTTGGGAGAAGGACTGAGTGAATGTTGGTGAGAAGGACTGGAGTGGAATGTTGGTTGAAGGACTGAGTGAATGTTGGTATGAGGAATGAAATGTTGATTAGAAGGATTATGAATGTTGGGATTAGAAGGACTGAGTGAATGTTGATTGAAGGACTGATGAATGTTGATTAGAAGTACTGAGTGAATGTTGATTAGAAGGGATTAAGTGAATGTTGATTAGAAGGACTGAGTGAATGTTGGTGAGAAGGACTGGAGTGAATGTTGATTAGAAGGACTGAGTGAATGTTGATTAGAAGGATTATGAATGTTGGATTAGAAGGGCTGAGTGAATGTTGGTAAGGAGGAATGAGTGAATGTATTGAAAGTCCACGAGTTGGTCAGTGGATCTACGTGTGTGTGTATGTGTGCAGTATATATGTGTGTGTGTGTATGTGTGTGTGTGTGTGTGTGTGTGTGTGTGTATGTGTGTGTGTGTGTGTGTGTGTGTGTGTGTGTGTGTATTCTGGCCTAGTACATACTAATTCAATTTCAACAGTTACAAATTAGAAGAGTTACTAATATCTTACTTATAATTAACGATAAAACTATAAAACTTATTAGAGAGAATTATTAGTATTATTATTTGCTTTTTAAAACAGTTAATAATATGTTAAGTTAAAATAAGGAATGATTAAATGAGCTATCAAAAAATTTGTAAAATATTGTTTCTTATAGTTAAATTATATATAAGTATAATGAAAATACCGATGGTAGAGAGAAAAAAATTTTATGGTAACTTTTTGTTTATAATTGAGAAGAAATATGTTTTTACTTCAGTGAAGAGAGAGAGATCTGCCGGGGAGGTTTAAATGCTGGTGTTGAAGGTGAAGAAATGTCACGTACGGAGATGAACATGGCCCACCTCTACACACACACACACTAGAGCAACCATGTCGTTAAACATGTACTGTATAGTATTCTAGAGTGAGCAAACACTCTAACCATTAACTCTTAACAGATGATACTGAAGGACAGACAGACAGACAGACAGATAGAAAGACAGACAGACAGACAGACACACGTAGACGTAAATTTTAATAATATTTTCTAACAATCACAAAATATTTTAGAAAGTTTGATGGTAAATACAAAAATACCAGCCAAAAAAAAAATTTATATATATTATTGTTCTAACATGCAGATATGATGGGACGAATAAAATTGTTATGCATTTGCAGCTGGCGATGGGCGGTAGCAATACGTAACCGAACGACACACTCAG
>NW_024747473.1:0-16472 GCF_018991925.1 Homarus americanus
GTTATGTTATGGTAGCTAGTGTATGTTGCGGTAGATAGTGTTATGCTGGCGGTAGATAGTGTTATGTTATGGTAGTGTTATGTTGGCGGCAGATAGCGTTATGTTAGCGGTAGATAGCGCTGGCGTTACGGCAGATACTGACATCCATGTTGATAGCGATATACCATAGATATTATGGCGTTATGCTAAAAGTGTCACGCCATGGCAGATAGTGTTATGTTATGGCAGATAGTGTTGCTGGCAGATAGTGTTATGTTGGCGGCAGATAGTGCTGGCGTTATGGTAGATAGCGTTATGTTATGTAGATAGTGTTATTTTACGGTGATAGTGTTATGTTGCGGCAGATGGAGTTAGTTATGGCAGATAGTGTTACGTTGGCGGCAGATAGTGTTTGTTGGCGGCAGATAGTGTTGGCGTGTTATGGCAGATAGTTTATGTTGGCGGCAGATAGTGTTATGTTACGGTAGATAGTGTTACGTTATGGTAGATAGTGATGGCGTTATGGCAGATAGTGTTATGTTATGGTAGACAGTGTTATGTTGCGGTAGACAGGTTATGTTATGGCAGATAGTGTTATGTTGGCGGTAGATGGTGTTATGTTATGGCAGATAGTGTTACGTTATGGCAGATAGTGTTATGGCGTTGGCGGCAGATAGTGTTGCGTTGTGGTAGATAGTGTTATGTTACGGTAGAAGTGTACATGGCAGACAGCGTTGCGCGGCAGATAGTGTTGCGTTGCGGCAGATAGTGTTGCGTTATGGCAGATAGTGTTATGTTGGCAGATAGTGTTATGGCGTTATGGCAGATAGTGTTATGTTCGGCAGATAGTGTTACGTTACGGTGATAGTGTTATGTTGGCGGTAGACAGTTATGCCATGGTAGATAGTGGTTGGCGTTGGCAGATAGTGTTATGTTAGGCGGAAGATAGTGTTATGTTGCGGTAGATGGTGTTATGTTGGCGGTAGATAGTGTTATGTTAGGCAGATAGTGTTGGCGTTACGGTAGACGCGTTATGTTGGCGTAGACAGTGTTATGTTATGGTCAGATAGTGCTATGTTACGGTAGATAGTGTTATGCTATGGTAGATAGTGTTATGTTATGGTAGATAGTGTTATGTTGGCGGCAGATAGTGCTCGTTATGGAGGCTGGTGATGTTGCGGCAGATAGTGCTGCGGCGCAGATAGTGCTATTATGTGGCGTTAGGAAAATATTTGGTGTTACGGCAGATAGTGTTATGTTGGCGATCGTGCTGTGTTGGCGGTAGATAGTGTTGCTGGCGGCAGATAGTGCTGGCGTTGGCGGTAGATAGTGTTATGTTATGGCAGATAGTGTTACGTTATGGTAGATAGTGTT
This sequence comes from Homarus americanus, assembly GCF_018991925.1. NCBI lineage: Eukaryota > Metazoa > Arthropoda > Malacostraca > Decapoda > Nephropidae > Homarus > Homarus americanus. The sequence goes on from NW_024747473.1 coordinate 1,354, forward strand.
ATGCTGCATGGTAGATAGTGTTATGTTGGCGGTAGATAGTGTTATGTGACGGTGTTATGTTGGCGGTAGATAGTGTTGGCGTTATGGTAGACAGTGTTGGTTATCGGCAGATAGTGTTGCGTTGCGGCAGATAGTGTTATGTTGGCGGTAGATAGTGCTATGCTGGCAGACAGTGCTGGCGTTACGGTAGATAGCTGCGCGTTGGCGGAATAGTGTTGGCGTTAGCGGTAGATAGTGTTATGTTATGGCAGATAGTGTTATGTGCGGCAGATAGTGCTGGCGTTGATGGGCAGATCGTGTTGCGCTTGGCAGATGGTGTTATATGGCAGATAGTGTTATGTTATGGTAGATAGGTGGCGTTACGGACAGTGCGTGCGGTGAGGCGCGTTGCAGATATGTTGGCGTTGGCAGATGGTGTTAGGTTGGCGGAGATGCTACGTTATGGCAGATAGCGTTATGTTGGCGGCAGATAGTGTTATGGTTATGGCAGATGGTGTTGGCGTTATGGCAGATAGTGCTGGCGTTGGCGGCAGATGGTGCTGGCGTTACGGCAGTAGTGGTATGTTACGGCAGATAGTGCTGGCGTTGCAGATAGTGATGCCATGCAGACAGTGCTTTGTTACGGCAGATAGCTGCATGTTATGGCAGATAGCGCTGGCGTTACGGCAGATAGCATATGCATGGCAGACAGTTAGTGGCAGATGTGTTACGTTGGCGGTAGTGTTATGTTGGCGGTAGATAGTGCTGGCGTTGCGGCAGATGGTGTTGCGTTATGGCAGATAGTAGTTATGTTGGCGGCAGATGGTGTTATGTTGGCGGCAGATGGTGTTGGCGTTATGGCAGACGGTGTTGCGTTATGCGGCAGATAGTGTTGCGTTGGCGGCAGATAGTGTTGCGTTATGGTAGATGGTGTTATGTTATGGCAGATAGTGTTATGTTACGGCAGATGGTGTTATGTTGCGGTAGATAGTGGCATGTTGGCGGCAGATAGTGTTGGCGTTACGGCAGATAGTGTTATGTTGCGGTAGATAGCGTTATGTTGGCGCAGATAGGCCATAGCTGGTGGCAGATAGTGCCATGTTATGGCAGATACGCTGGCGTTATGGCAGATAGTGTTGGCGTTATGGCAGATGTTGGCGTTATGGCAGATAGTGCTGCGTTGCGGTGATAGTGCTATGTCTGGCAGATAGTGCTACGGTGACAGTGCTGGCGTTATGGCAGATGGTGCTGGCGTTACGGCAGGCCAGTGCTGGCGTTACGGATGCGCTAGGTTACGGCAGATAGTGCTGCGGTGTTACGGCAGATAGTGTTATGTTATGGAGATCGTGTTATGTTATGGTAGATAGAGTTATGTTATGGCAGATAGTGTTATGCTATGGTAGAGAGTGCTGGCGTTATGGAGATAGTGTTGCGTTGCGGAAGACAGTGTTATGTTATGGTAGATGGTGTTATGTTATCAGATAATGCGCGGTGTTATGGTAGACAGTGTTATGTTATGGTAGATCGTGTTATGTTGGCGGTAGATGCAGTTATGTTATGGCAGATAGTGTTATGTTACGGCAGATAGTGTTATGTTATGGCAGATAGTGTTATGTTATGGTAGATAGTTATGTTAAGTAGATAGTATTATGTTATGGCAGATAGCGTTATGTTATGGCAGATAGTGTTATGGTGTTATGGCAGATAGTGTTGTTGGCGGCAGATAGTGTTATGTTGGCGGCAGATAGTGCTATGTTATGGCAGATGCGTTATGCTGTGCAGATAGTGTTATGTTATGGCAGATAGTGTTGGCGTTATGGCAGATAGTGTTGGTTATGCAGATGCCTGTTACGCAGACATATGGTGTTATGGCAGACAGTGTTGGCGTTATGGCAGATAGTGCGGCGTTGGCGCAGATAGTGTTGCGTTATGGCAGATAGTGCTATGTTGGCGGTGAGATGGTGTTATGCTGGCGGTAGATAGTGTTTGCTGGCGGTAGATAGTGTTATGTTGGCGGTAGCTAGTGTTATGTTGCGGTAGATAGGTGTTATGTTGGCGGTGCAGATAGTGCTGGCGTTACGGCAGATGGTGTTACGTTGGCAGATAAGTATGGTGTTATGGCAGACAGTGTTGGCGTTGGCGGCAGATAGTGTTGGCGTTTACGGCAGATAGTGTTATGCGTTGGCGGTATAGTGGCGTTACGGCAGACAGTCATGTTACGGCGAGATAGTGCTGCTGGCGCTGGCGGCAGATAGTGTTATGTTATGGCAGATAGTGTTATGTTGCGGTAGATAGTGTTATGTTATGGCAGATAGTGTTATGGTGTTAGTGGCAGATAGTGTTGGCGTTATGGTAGATAGTGCGGCGTTATGGCAGATAGTGCTGGCGTTGGCGGCAGATAGTGTTATGCTGGCGGCAGATAGGTGTTATGTTATGGCAGATAGTGTTATGTTACGGCAGATAGTGTTATGTTATGGGCAGATGGTGTTATGTTATGGTAGATAGTTTATGGTGTTATGCGGTAGACAGTGTTATGTTATGGTGCAGACGTTATGTTGGCGGGCAGATAGTGTTTGCGTTATGGTAGATAGTGTTATGTTGGCGCAGATAAGTGTTATGTTACGGTAGATCGTGTTATGCGTTATGGCAGAGATAGTGTTGCGTTGGCGGTAGATAGTGTTATGTTATGCAGATGCGTTATGTTGGCGGCAGATGGTGCTGGCGTTGCAGATGGTGCTGTTACAGTGCTATGGTGTTGGCGGCAGATAGTGTTGCGTTACGGCAGATAGTGCTATGTTATGGCAGACAGTGCTGGCGCTATGGCAGATAGCGGTTATGTTGGCGGTAGACAGAGCGCGTTGGCGGGCTGATAGTGCTATGTTGGCGGTAGATGGTGTTATGTTGGCGGCAGATAGTGCGGCGGTGTTATCGGAGATAGTGTTGGCGTTATGGCAGACAGCGTTATGTACAGATGGTGTTATGTTACGGCAGATAGTGTTGTTGGTTATGGCAGATAGCAGCGCGTTATGGCAGATAGTGTTATGTTGCGGCAGATAGTGTTATGTTATGGCAGATAGTGTTGGCGTTGGCGGTGCAGATGGTGTTATGTTATGGTAGATGGTGCTGTTATGGTAAGCTGGCGTTGGCGTTATGGCAGATAGCGTTATGGCGGCAGATAGTGTTATGTTATGGCAGATGGTGTTGGCGTTATGGCAGATAGTGCTGGCGTTATGCAGATGGTGCTGCGTTGGCGGCAGACAGTTGGCGTTACGGCAGATGGTGCTGGCGTTACGGCAGATAGTGGCATGTTGCGGCAGACAGTGCCATATGCAGACAGTGTTACGTTGCGGCAGATAGTGTTATGTTGGCGGTAGACAGCGTTGCTGTTATGGCAGATAGTGCCATGTTATGGCAGATAGCGTTATGTTATGGTAGATAGTGTGTTATGTTATGGCAGATAGTGTTGCGTTAGGCAGATAGTGTTATGTTATGGTGTGATAGTGTTATGTTATGGCAGACAGTGTTGTGTTGGCGGCAGATAGTGTTAGGTGTTGGCGTAGATAGTGTTATGTTATGGCAGATCGTGTTATGTTGGCGGCAGATAGTGTTGCGTTACGGCAGATAGTGTTATGCTATGGTAGAGAGTGTTACGTTATGGTAGATAGTGTTATGTTGGCGGAAGATAGAGTTATGTTATGGTAGATGGTGTTACGTTATTAGATAATGTTGCGGTGTTGGCGGTAGATAGTGCGTTATGGTAGATCGTGTTATGTTGGCGGTAGATAGTGTTATGTTACGGCAGATAGTGTTATGTTATGGCAGATAGTGCTGGCGTTACGGCAGATAGTGTTGGCGCTATGGTAGATAGTGTTATGTTGGCGGTAGCCAGTATTGCGTTGGCGGTGGAGATAGTGCTTATGTTACGGCAGATAGTGTTATGGGTGTTGGCGGCAGATAGTGTTGGCGTTGGCGGCAGATGTGTTATGTTGGCGGCAGATAGGGCGTTACGGCAGATAGTGTTGGCGCCGGGCGGTAGATAGTGTTATGTTGCGGCAGATAGTGCTGGCGTTGCGGAAGATAGTGTTATGTTGCGGCAGATGGTGTTATGTTATGGCAGATAATTTTGCGGGTGTTACGGCAGACAGTGTTGCGTTGCGGCAGATCGTGTTATGTTGGCGGCAGAGCGTTATGTTGCGGTAGATTGTGTTATGTTGGCGGCAGATAGTGCGGCGTTAGTGGCAGATGGTGTTATGTTGGCGGGTAGATAGTGTTGGCGTTATGGTAGATAGTGTTATGTTGGCGGCAGATAGTGCTGCGTTATGGCAGATGAAAGCAGTGTTACGGCAGATAGTGCTGGCGTTATGGCAGATAGTGTTATGTTTACGCAGATAGCGCGTTGGCGAAGATAGCGTTATGTTGGCGGCAGATGGTGTTATGTCATGGTAGATAGTGTTATGATGTTGGCGGTAGATAGTGTTATGTTGGCGGCAGATAGTGTTATGCTTGGCGGTAGATGGCGTTATGTTGGCGGTAGATGGTGTTATGCTGGCGGCAGATAGTGTTGGCGTTATGGCAGATAGTGCTATGTTGGCGGTAGATAGGTGTTATGTTGGCGGCAGATAGTGTTATGTTATGGCAGATAGTGCTATGTTGGCGGTAGATAGTGTTGCGTTATGGTAGATGGTGTTATGTTATGGTAGATAGTGTTATGTTGGCGGTGCTGGCGGTGTTATGTTATGGCAGATAGCGTTATGTTATGGCAGATAGTGCTATGTTGGCGGTAGATGGTGTTATGCTGGCGGCAGATAGTGCTGGCGTTATGGCAGATAGTGTTATGTTGGCGGCAGACAGTGCTGGCGTTGCGGCAGACAGTGCTGGCGTTACAGAGATAGTGTTGCGTTGGCGGCAGATAGTGTTATGTTGGCGGCAGATAGCGTTACGTTACGGCAGATAGTGCCATGTTATGGCAGATAGCGTTATGTTGGCGGCAGATAGTGCTGGCGTTATGGCAGATAGTGTTATGTTGGCGGCAGATAGTGCTATGTTGGCGGCAGATAGTGCTGGCGTTGGCGGCAGATGGTGCGTTATGTTATTGATAAATGCTGGCGGTGTTATGGCAGATAGTGCTGGCGTTGCGGCAGATAGTGTTATGGTGTTGCGGTAGATGCAGGTTGGCAGTGGCAGATAGTGTTATGTTGGCGGTAGATGGTGTTACGTTATGGTAGCTAGTGGTATGTTAGGCAGATAGTGTTGTTGGCGTAGATAGTGTTATGTTATGCAGATAGTGTTGGCGTTGCGGCAGACAGCACATGTTAGGCAGATAGTGCTGGCGTTGGCGGCAGATAGCGTTGGCGTTGGCGGCAGATAGTGCTAAGGTTATGGCAGATAGTGCTACGTTGGCGGCAGACAGGACGTTACGGCAACAGTGCGCTATGTTATGGCAGAGATAGCTGTTATGTTGCAGATAGTACATGTTGGCAGAGATAGTGTTATGTTATGGTAGATAGTGTTATGTTATGGTGATAGTGTTATGTTATGGAGATAGTGTTATTTTATGGTGGATAGTGTTATGTTATGGCAGATGGTGTTATGTTTGGTGCCAGTGTTATGTTGCGGCAGATAGTGTTATGTTGGCGGTAAGATAGTGTTAGTGGTAAGTGGCGGATAGTTTATGTTGCGTTAGATAGCGTTATGTTGGCGGCAGATAGTGTTACATATGCAGATGCGTTACGCCGCGGTAGACAGTGCTGGCGGGCAGATAGCCATGTTATGGTGCGGCAGATAGCGCTGGCGTTGGCGCAGATAATATGTTACGGCAGACAGCGTTGGCGTTGGCAGATAATGTTATGGTGATAGTGCTACGTTAGCGGCCGCGACAGATGCGTTACAAATATGGCAGACGCGTTGCTGCCGGCGGCAGATAGTGTTGGGCGCCTGACAGGTGGCGTTATGGCAGACAGCGCTGGCGTAGCGGCAGACAGTGCTGCGTTTTGGCAGATAGTCTACGTACGGCGCAGATAGTGCTATGGCGTTATGGCAGAGAAGCGTTATGTTATGGCAGATACTTTATGGCGTTGGCAGATAGCGTTATGTTGCGGTAGATAGTGTTATGTTATGGAGATATGTTATGTTGGCGCAGATAGTGTTATAGATATGGTGAGATAGTGTTGCGTTGGCGGCAGATAGTGTTATGTTGGCGGTACAGATGATGTTGCTGGCGGCAGATGGTGATGTTGCGCAGGAGCAGTGCTGTTACGGCAGACAGTGCTGGCGTTACGGTAGATAGTGTTTGCTGGCGGTAGAAGTTATGCTGGCGGTAGATAGTGCTGCGTTGGCGGCAGATAGGCGTTGGCGGTTGGCGGTGAGAGAAGTGTTATGTTACGGCAGATAAAGCGCTGCGTAGATAAGTGCTGGCGTTATGGCAGAAGCGGCGTTGCGCGATAGTGTTGGCGTTATGGGCAGATGGTGTTATGTTGGCGGCAGACACTGCGTGTTACGGTGATAGCGTTAGTAGGCAGCATGTTGTATGGCAGATAGACAAGGCTATGGCAGATATGTGCTGCGTTATGGCAGATAGTGTTGGCGTTATGGTAGACTGTGCTGGCGTTGGCGGTAGAAAAGGGTTATGGTAGATAAAGTGTTGCTTGGCGTAGATAGTGGTTACGTTGGCGGCAGATGGTGCTATGTTGGCGGTAGATGGTGCTGCGTTATGCAGATAGTTATGTGTTATGGCAGATAGTGTTATGTTGCGCAGACATTGGCGCAGATAGTGCTGTTGGCGATGTATTGGCGGTGAGATGTGGTTATGTTATGTGGCAGATAGTGTTATGTTGCGGTGCAGATAAGCGTTGGCGGCAGATAGTGTTGGCGTTAGAAGCGTGTGCGGCAGATGGCGCGTTGCGTTACGGCAGATAGTGTTGGCGTTTGGCGATAGTGGCGGCAGAGAAAGGAGGAGAGTGATGCGGCAGATATGTAAGCGATGCCGGCAGATAGTGTTATGTTACGGTGATAGCGGCGTGCTGCGGCAGATAGTGTTGCGCATGGCAGACAGTGATGCTGCGGTAGATAGTGCTGGCGTTGGCGGTGACTGTTGTTGCTGGCAGACTGCTGGCGTTGGCGCAAACGTTATGGCGGCAGATAGTGTTGCGCTATGGTCAGATAGTGTTATGTTGGCGGTATAGTGCGCTGCGTTACGGTGATGGTGCTATGTTGCGGTAGATGGTGTTATGCTGTTGCGGCAGAAGTGGGCGTTATGGCAGATAGTTATGTTGCGGCAGAAGCAGCGCGACAGTAATGCTGGCGGCAGCAGATAGTGCTATGCTGGCGGCAGATAGTGCTGGCGTTGGCGGTAGATGCTGGCGTTGGCGGTAGATGGTGCTGGCGTGGCAGAGCGTTATGGTGTTGGCGGCGATAGTGTTATGTTGGCGGCGAGATAGCGTTATGTTGGCGGCAGATAGCGTTATGCTGGCGGCAGATAGTGCTATGTTATGGCAGATAGTCAGCTATGTTGGCGGCAGATAGTGTTGGCGTTATGGTGCAGATGGTGTTATGTTATGGCAGATAGTGTTGGCGTCAGCGGCAGATAGTGCAGCGTTATGGCAGATAGTGTTATGCGTTACAGATGGTGCTATGTTGGCGGCAGATAGCGTTGGCGTTTGGCGGCAGATAGTGTTATGTTATGGCAGACAGTGTTGGCGTTACGGCAGATAGTGTTATGTTGCGGTAGATAGTTATGTTGCAGATAGTGTTGGCGTTATGGCAGATAGTGTTATGTTATGGCAGATAGTGCTGGCGTTGGCGGCAGATAGTGTTATGTTATGGTAGCAGCGGCGTTGCAGATAGTGTTGCGTTGGCGGCAGATAGTGCGTTATGTTATGGCAGATAGTGCTATGTTGGCGGCAGATAGTGTTATGTTGGCGGTAGATAGCGTTGGCGTTGGCGGCAGATGAAGCGTTGGCGGCAGATAGCGTTATGCTGGCGGCAGATAGTGCTATGTTGGCGGCAGATAGTGCTGGCGTTGGCGGTGAATAGTGCTGGCGTTGGCGGAGATAGTGTTATGTTGGCGGTGCAGATAGCGTTATGTTATGGCAGATAATGCGCGTTATGGTAGATAGTGTTATGTTGGCGGTGATAGTTATGTTATGGTAGATAGTGCTATGTTGGCGGCAGATGGTGTCAGGCGTTGGCGGCAGATAGTGCTATGTTATGGCAGATGCGTTATGTTATGGCAGATTGCGTTATGTTATGGTGAGATGGTGTTATGCTATGGTAGATTGCGTTGCGTTACGGTAGATATGTTATGTTGGCGGTAATGGTGTTATGTTATGGCAGATAGTGTTATGTTGGCGGCAGATGGTGTTATGTTGGCGGTAGATAGTGGCATGCTGGCGGCAGACAGTGTTGTGTTATGGCAGATAGTGTTGGCGTTATGGCAGATAGTGGTTTTGCTGGCGGTAGGCGTTATGTTATGGCAGATAGTGCTATGTTATGGCAGATAGCAGGCGTTGGCGGTAGATAGTGCTAGTGTGATGGCAGATAGTGTTATGCGTTGGCGGTAGATAGGTGTTATTTTATGGCAGATAGTGTTGGCGTTGGCGGCAGATGGTACAGCGGTTACGGTAGATAGTGTTATGTTATGGTAGATGGTGTTGCGTTATGGTAGATGGTGTTGGCGTTGGCGGTAGATGGTGTTATGTTATGGCAGATAGCGTTAGGTTATGGCAGATAGTGTTGGCGTTGGCGGCAGATGGTGCTACGTTGGCGGCAGATAGTGTTGGCGTTGGCGGCAGATGGTGTTATGTTGGCGGTAGCTAGTGGTGGTGTTGGCGGTAGATAGTGTTACGTTGGCGGTGATGAGTGTATGTTATGAGATGTGTTGTATGTTATGGTGATTAGTGTTATGTTATGGTGGGTGGTGTTATGTTATGGTAGATGGTGTTATGTGTTATGGTGGATGGTGTTATGTTATGGTAGTGGTGTTTATGTTATGGTGGTTATTGTTTTGTTATGGTAGATGGTGTTATGGTGTATGTTAGATGGTGTTATGTTATGGTAGATAATTTTGTTGTGTTATGGTGCGGTGTGTTGTTATATGGTGGAGTAGTGTTGTGTTATGGTAGATAGTGTTATGTTATGGTAGATGGTGTTTTGTTGTGGTGGGTGGTGTTATGTTGTGGTAGATAGTGTTATGTTGTGGTGGATGGTGTTATGTTATGGTGGAGATGTTGTTGTTATGTTGTGGATGGTGTTTTGTTATGGTAGATGGTGTTGTTATGGTGGATGGTGTTTATGTTATGGTAGATGGTGTTGTGTTGGTAGATGGTGTTATGTTATGGTAGATGGTGTTATGTTATGGTGGATGTTATTTGTCATGGTAGATGATGTTTGTTGTAGTGAATGGTGTTATGTTATGATTGAATCGTGTTATGTCATGATAGATGGTGTTATATTATAGTGGATGGTGTTTATGTTATGGTAGATAGTGTTATGTTATGGTGAATAGTGTTATGTTGGTAGATGGTGTTATGTTATGGTAGATGGTGTTATGTTAGTAGATGGTGTTATGTTATGGTAGATTGTGTTATGTTATAGTGGAGTGGTGTTATGTTATAGATGAATTGATATATATGGTAGATAATTGTTATGTTATGGTAGATGGTTATGTTATGGTAGATGGTGTTATATTATGGTAGATGGTGTTATGTTATGGTAGATGGTGTTATGTTATGGTAGATAATTGTTGTTATGGTGACTAGTGGTATGTTATAATTAGATAGTGTTTATGTTGCGTTATATGATGTGTTATGGTAGATAGTGTTTTATTGTAATTAGATAGCGTTATGTTATAGTGAATGGTGTATGTTATGGCGATGGCGTTATGTTATGGTAGATAGTGTTGTAAATATTGGGGAGATAGTTTATATTATTATGGTAGATAGTGTTATATAGGTAGATAGTGTTATATTATAGTAGAATGGTGTTATGTTATAGTAGATAGTGTTATATTATGGTAGATGGTGTTATATTACTGGTAGATGATGTTATATTATAGTAGATGGTGTTATGTTATGGTAGATAGCGTTATATTTATGGTAGTGGTGTTATGTTATGGTAGATGGTGTTGTGCTGGTAGCTATGGTGGTATGTATAGTGAATGATGACATGTTATGGTAGATGGTGTTGTGTGTTATTTATGGTGGATGGTGTTATGTTTATGGTTGGAATGGCGTTATGTTGTGAAAAGTAAATAGTGCTATGTTATGGTAGATGGCGTTATGTTGCATGGTGAATGGTGTTATGTTATGATAGATAGTGTTATGTTGGTAGATATGGAGTGTTATGTTATGGTGGATGGTGTTGTATGGTAGATGAGTGTTATCAGTATGGTGGATGAGTGTTGTGTTATGGTAGATAATTGTTGTTATGGTAGATGATGTTATATGGTGGGGTGTTGTAGATGGTGTTATGGAAGATGGTGTTATATGGTGTTATGGTGGCATAAGTAGATAGTGTTATGTTATGGTAGCTAGTATTATGTTATGGTAGATAGTGTTATGTTATGGTAGATATTGTTATGGTGTTATGGTAGATAGTGTTATGTAATGGTAGATAGTGTATGTTATGGTAGATAGTGTTATGTTATGGTAGATAGTGTTATGCTATGGTAGATAGTGTTATGTTATGGTAGATAGTGTTATGTTATGGAAGATAGTGTTATGTTATGGTAGATGGTGTTATGTTATGGTAGATAATTTTATGGTGTTATGGTAGATAGTGTTATGTTATGCTAGATCGTGTTATGTTATGGTAGATAGTGTTATGTTATGGTAGATAGTGTTATGTTATGGTAGATAGTGTTATGTTATGGTAGAGAGTGTTATGTTATGGTAGATAGTGTTATGTTATGGTAGATAGTGTTATGTTATGGTAGATACTGTTATGTTATGGTAGATGGTGTTATGTTATGGTAGATGGTGTTATGTTATGGTAGATAGTGTTATGGTGTTATGGTAGATAGTGTTATGGTGTGGTAGATAGTGTTATGTTATGGTAGATAGTGTTATTCTATGGTAGATAGTGTTATGTTATGGTAGATAGTGTTATGTTATGGAAGATAGTGTTATGTTATGGTAGATGGTGTTATGTTATGGTAGATAGTGTCATGGTGTTATGGTAGATAGTGTTATGTTATGGTAGATCGTGTTATGTCATGGTAGATGGTGTTATGTTAAGGTAGATGGTGTTATGTTATGGTAGATAGTGTTATGTTATGGTAGATAGTGTTATGTTATGGTAGATAGTGTTATGTTATGGTAGATAGTGTTATGTTATGGTAGATGGTGTTATGTTATGGTAGATAGTGTTATGTTATGGTAGATGGTGTTATGTTATGGTAGATGGTGTTGTTATGGTAGATGGTGTTATGTTATGGTAGATAGCGTTATGGTATGGTAGATAGTGTTATGTTATGGTAGATGGTGTTATGTTATGGTAGATAGTGTTATGTTATGGTAGATGGTGTTATGTTATGGTAGCTAGTGGTATGTTATGGTAGATAGTGTTATGTTATGGTAGATAGTGTTATGTTTTGTTAGATAGTGTTATGTTATGGTAGATAGCGTTATGTTATGGTAGATAGTGCTATGTTATGGTAGATAGCGTTATGTTATGGTAGATAGTGTTATGTTATGGTAGATAGTGTTATGTTATGGTAGATAGTGTTATGTTATGGTGGATAGTGTTATGTTATGGTAGATAGTGTTATGTTATGGTGGATAGTGTTATGTTATGGTAGATGGTGTTATGTTATGGTAGCTAGTGTTATGTTATGGTAGATAGTGTTATGTTTGTTATGGTAGATGGTGTTATGGTAGATCGTGTTATGTTAAGGTAGATAGTGTTATGTTATGGTAGATAGTGTTATGTTATGGTAGATAGAGTAATGTTATGGTAGATGGTGTTATGTTATGGTAGATAGTGTTATGGTGTTATGGTAGATAGTGTTATGTTATGGTAGATAGTGTTATGTTATGGTAGATAGTGTTATGTTATGGTAGATAGTGTTATGTTATGGTAGATAGTGTTATGTTATGGTAGATAGTTATGTTATGGTGTTATGTTATGGTAGATAGTGTTATGTTATGGTAGATAGTGTTATGTTATGGTAGATGTGTTATGTTATGGTAGATAGTGTTATGTTATGGTAGATAGTGTTATGCTATGGTAGATAGTGTTATGTTATGGTAGATAGTGTTATGTTATGGTAGATGGTGTTATGTTATGGTAGATGGTGTTATGTTATTAGATAGTGTTATGTTATTAGATGGTGTTATGTTATGGTAGATAGTGTTATGTTATGGTAGATGGTGTTATGTTATGGTAGATAGTGTTATGTTATGGTAGATAGTGTTATGTTATGGTAGATAGTGTTATGTTATGGTAGATAGTGTTATGTTATGGTAGATAGTGTTATGCTATGGTAGAGAGTGTTATGTTATGGTAGATAGTGTTATGTTATGGAAGATAGAGTTATGTTATGGTAGATGGTGTTATGTTATTAGATAATGTTATGGTGTTATGGTAGATAGTGTTATGTTATGGTAGATCGTGTTATGTTATGGTAGATAGTGTTATGTATGGTATAGTGTTATGTTATGGTAGATAGTGTTATGTTATGGTGGATAGTGTTATGTTATGGTAGATAGTGTTATGTTATGGTAGATGGTGTTATGTTATGGTAGATAGTGTTATCTTATGGTAGATGGTGTTATGTTATGGTAGCTAGTGGTATGTTATGGTAGATAGTGTTATGTTATGGTAGATAGTGTTATGTTATGGTAGATAGTGTTATGTTATGGTAGATAGTGTTATGTTATGGTAGATGGTGTTATGTTATGGTAGATAGTGTTATGTTATGGTAGATGGTGTTATGTTATGGTAGATGGTGTTATGTTATGGTAGATGGTGTTATGTTATGGTAGATAGCGTTATGTTATGGTAGATAGTGTTATGTTATGGTAGATGGTGTTATGTTATGGTAGATAGTGTTATGTTATGGTAGATGGTGTTATGTTATGGTAGATAGTGTTATGTTATGGTAGATGGTGTTATGTTATGGTAGATGGTGTTATGTTATGGTAGATGGTGTTATGTTATGGTAGATATTGTTATGTTATGGTAGATAGTGTTATGTTATGGTAGATAGTGTTTTGTTATGGTAGATAGCGTTATGTTATGGTAGATAGTGCTATGTTATGGTAGATAGCGTTATGTTATGGTAGATAGTGTTATGTTATGGTAGATAGCGTTATGTTATGGTAGATAGTGTTATGTGATGGTAGATGCTGTTATGTTATGGTAGATAGTGTTATGTTATGGTAGATGGTGTTATGTTATGGTAGCAAGTGGTATGTTATGGTAGATAGTGTTATGTTATGGTAGATAGTGTTATGTTATGGTAGATAGTGTTTTGTTATGGTAGATAGCGTTATGTTATGGTAGATAGTGCTATGTTATGGTAGATAGCGTTATGTTATGGTAGATAATGTTTTGTTATGGTAGATAGTGTTATGTTATGGTAGATAGTGTTATGTTATGGTATATAGTGTTATGTTATGGTAGATGGAGTTATGTTATGGTAGATAGTGTTATGCTATGGTAGATGGTGTTATGTTATGGTAGATGGTGTTATGTTATGGTAGATGGTGTTATGTTATGGTAGATAGCGTTATGTTATGGTAGATAGTGTTATGTTATGAGTGAATGGCGTTATGTTATGGTAGATAGTGCTATGTTATGGTAGATAGCGTTATGTTATGGTAGATAGTGTTATGTTATGGTAGATAGTGTTATGTTATGGTAGATAGCGTTATGTTATGGTAGATAGTGCTATGTTATGGTAGATAGCGTTATGTTATGGTAGATAGTGTTATGTTATGGTAGATAGTGTTATGTTATGGTAGATAGTGTTATGTTATGGTGGATAGTGTTATGTTATGGTAGATAGTGTTATTTTATGGTGGATAGTGTTATGTTAGATGGTGTTACGTTTTGGTAGCTAGTGTTATGTTATGGTAGATAGTGTTATGTTATGGTAGATAGTGTTATGGTGTTATGGTAGATAGTGTTATGTTATGGTAGATCGTGTTATGTTATGGTAGATAGTGTTATGTTATGGTAGATAGTGTTATGCTATGGTAGAGAGTGTTATGTTATGGTAGATAGTGTTATGTTATGGAAGATAGAGTTATGTTATGGTAGATGGTGTTATGTTATTAGATAATGTTATGGTGTTATGGTAGATAGTGTTATGTTATGGTAGATCGTGTTATGTTATGGTAGATAGTGTTATGTTATGGTAGATAGTGTTATGTTATGGTAGATAGTGTTATGTTATGGTAGATAGTGTTATGATATGGTAGATAGTGTTATGTTATGGTAGCTAGTATTATGTTATGGTAGATAGTGTTATGTTATGGTAGATAGTGTTATGGTGTTATGGTAGATAGTGTTATGTTATGGTAGATAGTGTTATGTTAAGGTAGATAGTGTTATGTTATGGTAGATAGTGTTATGCTGTGGTAGATAGTGTTATGTTATGGTAGATAGTGTTAGGTTATGGAAGATAGTGTTATGTTATCGTAGATGGTGTTATGTTATGGTAGATAATTTTTTGGTGTTATGGTAAATAGTGTTAAGTTATGGTATTTCGTGTAATGTTACGGTAGATAGTGTTATGTTATGGTAGATAGTGTTATGTTATGATAGATTGTGTTATGTTATGGTAGATCGTGTTATGTTATGGTAGATAGTGTTATGCTATGGTAGATAGTGTTATGTTATGGTAGATAGTGTTATGTTATGGTAGATGGTGTTATGTTATGGTAGATGGTGTTATGTTATGTTAGATAGTGTTATGTTATGGTAGATAGTGTTATGTTATGGTAGATAGTGTTATGTTATGGTAGATGTGTTATGTTATGGTAGATAGTGTTATGTTATGGTAGATAGTGTTATGTTATGGTAGATAGTGTTATGTTATGGTAGATAGTGTTATGCTATGGTAGATAGTGTTATGTTATGGTAGCTAGTGTTATGTTATGGTAGATAGTGTTATGTTATGGTAGATAGTGTTATGTTAT
>NW_024747474.1:0-16924 GCF_018991925.1 Homarus americanus
GTTATACTCGTTCAGGCGTCTTTGTTATATTCGATTAGGGGCCTTTGTTATACTCGACCAGGGGACTTTGTTATACTCGATCAGGGGCTTTTGTTAAACTCGATCAGGGGCCTTTGTTATACTCAATCAGGGAACTTTCTTATACTCGATCAGGGGCCTTTGTTATACTCGATAAGGGGCCTTTGTTTTACTCGATCAGGGAACTTTGTTATACTCGATCAGGGGACTTTGTTACATTCGATGAGGGGACTTTGTTATACTCGATCATGGGACTTTGTTACACTCGAAGAGGGGCCTTTGTTATACTCGATGAGGGGACTTTATTCTACTCGATCAGGGGACTTTGTTATACCCGATGAGGGGACTTTGTTATATTCGATGAGGGGACTTTGTTGTACTCGATCATGGGACTTTGTTATACTCGATCAGGGGCCTTTGTTATACTCGATCTGGGGCCTTTGTTATACCAGATCAGGGAACTTTGTTATACTCGATCAGGGGACTTTCTTATACTCGTTCACGGGATTTTGTTATACTCGATCAGGGGACTTTGTTATATTCGATGAGGGAGCTTTGTTATACTCGATCAGGCGAATTTGTTATGCTCGATCAGGGGACTTTGTTATACTCCGATCAGGGGGACTTTTGTTATACTCGATCAGGGGCCCTTGTTATACTCGATGAGGGGCCTTTGTTATACTCGATCAGGGGCCTTTGTTATTCTCGATTAGAGGACTTTGTTAAACTCGATGAGGAGAATTTGTTATACTCGATCAGGGGACTTTGGTATTCTCGATCAGGGGGAGTTTATTATATTCGATCCAGGGGCTTTGTTATACTTGATCAGGGAACTTTGTTATACTCGATCAAGGGCCTTTGTTATACTCGTTGAGGCACCTTTGTTATTTTCGAACAGGGGCCTTTGTTATACTCGACCAGGGGACTTTGTTATACTCGATCAGGGGCTTTTCGTAAACTCGATCAGGGGCCTTTCTTATACTCAATCAGGGGACTTTGTTATACTCGATCTGGGGACTTTGTTATACTCGATGAGGGGACTTTGTTATATTCGATGAGGGGACTTTGTTATACTCGATCATGGGACTTTGTTATACTCGATGAGGGGCCTTTGTTATACTCGATGAGGGGACTCTGTTATACTCGATCAGGGGACTTTGTTATACTCGATCAGGGGACATTGTTATATTCGATGAGGGGACTTTGTTATACTCGATCATGGGACTTTGTTATACTCGATGAGGGGCCTTTGTTATACTCGATGAGGGGACTTTGTTCTACTCGATCAGGGGACTTTGTTATACTCGATCAGGGGATTTTGTTATATTCGATGAGGGGACTTTGTTATAGACGATCATGGGACTTTCTTATACTCGATCAGGAGCCTTTGTTATACTCGATCAGGGGACTTTGTTTTCCTCGACCAGGGGAGTTTGTTATACTCGATCAGGGGACTTTGTTATACTCGATCAGGGGAATTTGTTATACTCGGTGAGGGGACTTTGTTATATTCGATCAGGGGAGTTTGCTAACCTCGATCAGAGGCCTTTGTTATACTCGATCAGGGGACTTTGTTATACTCGATCATGGGACTTTGTTATACTCGATGAGGGGCCTTTGTTATACTCGATGAGGGGACTTTGTTCTACTAGATCAGGGGACTTTGTTATACTCGATCAGGGTGACTTTGTTATATTCGATGAGGGGACTTTGTTATACTCGATCATGGAACTTTAATATACTCGATCAGGTGCCTTTGTTATACGCGATCAGGGGCCTTTGTTATACTCGATCAGGGAACTTTGTTATATTCGATGAGGGGACTTTGTTCTACTCGATCAGGGGACTTTGTTATACTCGATCAGGGGACTTTGTTACACTCGATTAGGGCAGTCTGTTATACTCGAAAAGGGGACTCTGTTATACTCGATCAGGGGACTTTGTCATACTCGATCAGGTGCCTTTGTTATACTCGATCAGGGGACTTTGTTGTACTCGATCAGGGGACTTTGTTATACTCGATCAGGGGACTTTGTTATACTCGATCAGGGGACTTTGTTATACTCGATCATGGGACTTTCTTATACTCGATGAGGGGCCTTTGTTATACTCGATGAGGGGACTCTGTTATCCTCGATCAGCGGACTCTGTTCTACTCGATCAAAGGGACTTTGTTATACTCGATCAGGGGACTTTGTTATATTCGATGAGGGGACTTTGTTATACTCAATCATGGGACTTTCTTATACTCGGTCAGGGGCCTTTGTTATACTCGATCAGGGAACTTTGTTATAATCGATCAGGGGACTTTGTTATAATCGATGAGGGGACTTTGTTATACTCGATCATGGGACTTTGTTACAGTCGATGAGGGGCCTTTGTTATACTCGATGAGGGGACTTTGTTCTACTCGATCAGGGGACTTTGTTATACTCGATCAGGGGACTTTGTTATATTCGATGAGGGGACTTTGTTATACTCGATCAGGGGACTTTGTTACACTCGATTAGGGCAGTCTGTTATACTCGACCAGGGGAATCTGTTACACTCGATGAGGGGACTTTGTCATACTCGATCAGGTGCCTATGTTATACTCGATCAGGGAACTTTGTTGTACTCGATCAGGGGACTTTGTTATATTCGATAACGGGACTTTGTTATACTGGATCATGGGACTTTGTTATTCTCGATGAGTGGCCTTTGTTATACTCGATGAGTGGACTCTGTTATCCTCGATCAGCGGACTCTGTAATACTCGATCAGGGGACTTTGTTATACTCGAAAAGTGGCCTTTGTTATACTCTTTTAGAGGCCTTTGTTATACTCGAACAGGGGCCTTTGGTAAACTCGATCAAAGGCCTTTGTTAATCTCGATTAGAGGACTTTGTTAAACTCGATGAGGAGACTTTGTTATACTCGATCAGGGGCCCTTGTTATACTCGATCAGAGGCCTTTGTTATACTCGATCAGGGGCCTTTGTTATTCTCGATTAGAGGACTTTGTTAAACTGGATCAGGGGACTTTGTTAACCTCGATCAGAGGCCTTTGTTATACTCGATCAGGGGACTTTGTTATACTTGATCATGGGACTTTGTTATATTCGATGAGGGGCCTTTTTTATACTCGATGAGGGGACTTTGTTCTACTCGATCAGGGGACTTTGTTATACTCGATCAGGGAACTTTGAAATACTCGATCAAGGGCCTTTGTTATACTCGTTCAGACGCCTTTGTTATATTCGATTAGGGGCTTTTGTTATACTCGACCAGGGGACTTTCTTATACTCGATCATGGGACTGTGTTATACTCGATCAGGGGCCTTTGTTATACTCGATGAGGGGGCTTTGTTATACTTGATCAGGCGAATTTGTTATACTCGATCAGGGGACTTTGTTATACTCGATCAGGGGACTTTGTTATACTCGATGAGGGGCCTTTGTTAAACTCGATCAGAGGCCTTTGTTATACTCGATCAGGGGACTTTGTTATACTCGATCAGGGCAGTCTGTTATACTCGACCAGGGGACTCTGTTATACTCGATCATGGGACATTGTCATAGTCGATCAGGTGCCTTTGTTATACTCGATCAGGGGACTTTGTTGTACTCGATCAGGGGACTTTTTTATATTCGATAAGGGGACTTTGTTATACTGGATCATGGGACTTTGTTATACTCGATGAGTGGCCTTTGTTATACTCGATGAGGGGACTCTGTTACCCTCGATCAGCGGACTCTGTAATACTCGATCTGGGGACTTTGTTATACTCGAAAAGTGGCTTTTGTTATACTCTTTTAGAGGCCTTTGTTATACTCGAACAGGGGCCTTTGTTAAAGTCGATCAAAGGCCTTTGTTATTCTCGATTAGAGGACTTTGTTAAACTCGATGAGGAGACTTTGTTATACTCGATCAGGGGCCCTTGTTATACTCGATCAGGGGCCTTTGTTATACTCGATCAGGGGCCTTTGTTATTCTCGATTAGAGGACTTTGTTAAACTCGATGAGGAGACTTTTGTTATACTCGATCAGGGACTATGTTATATTCGATGAGGGGACTTTGTTATACTCGATCAGGGGACTTTGTTATTCTCGATCAGGGGGAGTTTATTATATTCGATCCAGGGGCTTTGTTATACTCGATCAGGGAACTTTGTTATACTCGATCAAGGGCCTTTGTTATACTCGTTCAGGCGCCTTTGTTATATTCGATCAGGGGCTTTTATTAAACTCGCTCAGGGGCCTTTCTTATACTCAATCAGGGGACTTTGTTATACTCGATCAGGGGACTTTGTTATACTCGATCAGGGGACTCTGTTATACTCGATCAGGTGACTTTGTTATACTCGATCAGGGGACTTTGTTATATTCGATGGGGGACTGTTGCCTCGATCATGGGACTTTGTTATACTCGATGAGGGCGCTGTTATACTCGATGAGGGACTTTGTTATATTCGATGAAAGACTTTGTTATACGCGATCATGGGACTTTCTTATACTCGATCACAGGCCATTGTTATACTCGATCAGGGGACTTTGTTTTCCTCGACCAGGGGAGTTTGTTATACTCGATCAGGGGACTTTGTTATACTCGATCAGGGGACTTTGTTATACTCGGTGAGGGGACTTTGTTATACTCGATCAGGGGACTTTGTTAACCTCGATCAGAGGCCTTTGTTATACTCGATCAGGGGACTTTGTTATACTCGATCAGAGGCCTTTGTTATACTCGATCAGGGGACTTTGTTATACTCGATAAGGAACTTTGAAATACTCGATCAGGGGCCTTTGTTATACTCGTTCAGGTGCCTTTGTTATATTCGATCATGGGACTTTGTTACACTCGATGAGGGGCCTTTGTTATACTCGATGAGGGGACTTTGCTCTACTCGATTAGGGGACTTTGTTATACTCGATCAGGGGACTTTGTTATATTCGATGAGGGGACTTTGTTATACTCGATCATGGGACTTTGTTATACCCGATGAGGGGCCTTTCTTATACTCGATGAGGGGCCTTTGTTATACTCGACCAGGGGTCTTTGTTATACTCGATCAGGGCCTTTGTTCTACTTGATGAGGGGACTTTGTTATACTCGAT
This sequence comes from Homarus americanus, assembly GCF_018991925.1. Classification (NCBI taxonomy): domain Eukaryota; kingdom Metazoa; phylum Arthropoda; class Malacostraca; order Decapoda; family Nephropidae; genus Homarus; species Homarus americanus. Next base: position 5,116 of record NW_024747474.1, read on the forward strand.
CAGGGGACTTTGTTATTCTCGATCAGGGGGAGTTTATTATATTCGATCCAGGGGCTTTGTTATACTCGATCAGGGAACTATGTCATACTCGATCAAGGGCCTTTGTTATACTCGTTCAGGCGCCTTTGTTATATTCGATCAGGGACTTTGTTATACTCGATCAGGGGACTTTGTTATACTCGATCAGGTGCTTTTATTAAACTCGATCAGGGGCCTTTGTTATACTCAATCAGGGGACTTTGTTATACTCGATCAGGGGCCTTTCTTATAGTCGATCAGGGGACATTGTTATATTCGAAGAGGGGACTTTGTTATTCTCGATCATGGGACTTTGTTATACTCGATCAGGGGCCTTTGTTATACTCGATCAGGGGCCTTTGTTTTACTCGATCAGGGAGCTTTGTTATACTCGATCAGGGGACTTTGTTATATTCGATGAGGGGACTTTGTTATACTCGATCATGGGACTTTGTTACACTCGATGAGGGGCCTTTGTTATACACAATGAGGGGACTTTGTTCTACTCGATTAGGGGACTTTGTTATACTCGATCAGGGGACTTTGTTATATTCGATTAGGGGACTTTGTTATACTCGCTCATGGGAATTTGTTATACTCGATCAGAGGCCTTTGTTATACTCGATCAGGGGCCTTTGTTATACTCGATCAGGGAACTTTGTTATACTCGATCAGGGGACTTTGATATATTCGATGAGGGGACTTTGTTATACTCGATCATGGGAATTTGTTATACTCGATCAGGGGCCTTTGTTATACTCGATCAGGGGCCTTTGTTATACTCGATCAGGGAACTTTGTTATACTCGATCAGAGGACTTTTTTATACTCGATCAGGGGACTTTCATATACTCGTTCAGGGGACTTTGTTATATTCGATGAGGGGCTTTGTTATACTCGATCAGGCGAATTTGTTATACTTAGTCAGGGGACTTTGTTATACTCGATCAGGGACTTTGTATATTCGATGAGGTCACTTTGTTATACTCGATCATCGGACTTTGTTATACTCGACCAGGGGTCTTTGTTATACTCGATGAGGGGCCTTTGTTATACTTGATCAGGGCTTTGTTATACTCGATCAGGGGGACTTTGTTATTCTCGATCAGGGGACTTTGTTATATTCGATCATGGGACTTTGTTGCTATATTCGATGAGGGACTTATTTATACTCGATCATTGGACTTTGTTACACTCGATGAGGCCTTTATTGCGCTCTCACGATCAGGGGACTTTCTTATACTCGTTCAGGGGACTTTGTTATATTCGATGAGGGGGCTTTGTTATACTCGATCAGGCGAATTTGTTATACTCGATCAGGGGACTTTGGTATACTCGATCAGGGGAGTTTGTTATACTCGATGAGGGGCCTTTGTTAAACTCGATCAGAGGCCTTTGTTATACTCGATCAGGGGACTTTGTTATACTCGATCAGGGGACTTTGTTACACTCGATTAGGGCAGTCTGTTATACTCGACCAGGGGACTCTGTTATACTCGATCGGGGGACTTTGTTATACTCGATCAGGGGACTTTGTTGTACTCGATCAGGGGACTTTGTTATTTTCGATAAGGGGACTTTGTTATAATGGATCATGGGACTTTGTTATACTCGATGAGTGGCCTTTGTTATACTCGATGAGGGGACTCTGTTATCCTCGATCAGCGGACTCTGTAATACTCTATCTGGGGACTTTGTTATACTCGAAAAGTGGCCTTTGTTATACTCTTTTAGAGGCCTTTGTTATACTCTTTTAGAGGCCTTTGTTATACTCGAACAGGGGCCTTTGTTAAACTCGATGAAAGGCCTTTGTTATTCTCGATTAGAGGACTTTGTTAAACTCGATGAGGAGACTTTGTTATAATCGATCAGGGGCCCTTGTTATACTCGATCAGGGGCCTTTGTTATCTCGATCAGGGGCCTTTGTTATTCTCGATTAGGGACTTTGTTAAACTCGATGAAAAAGACTTTGTTATACTCGATCAGGGGACTTTGTTATATTCTATGAGGGGACTTTGTTATACTCGATCATGGGACTTTGTTATACTCGATGAGGGGCCTTTGTTATACTCGATGAGGAGACTCTGTTATACTCGATCAGGTGACTTTGTTATACTCGATCAGGGGACTTTGTTATATTCGATGAGAGGACTTTGTTATACTCGATCATGGGACTTTGTTACACTCGATGAGGGGCCTTTGTTATACTCGATGAGGGGACTTTCTTCTACTCGATCAGGGGACTTTGTTATATTCGATGAGGGGACTTTGTTATACTCGATCATTGGACTTTGTTATACTCGATCAGAGGCCTTTGTTATACTCGATCAGGGGCCTTTGTTCTACTCGATCAGGGAACTTTGTTATACTCGATCAGGGGACTTTGTTATACTCGATCAGGGGACTTTGTTATACTCGATGAGGGGGCTCTGTTATACTCGATCATGCGAATTTGTTATACTCAATCAGGGGACTTTGTTATACTTGATGAGGGGACTTTGTTATACTCGACCGGGGGACTTTTTTTATACTCGATCAGGGGCCTTTGTAAAACTCGATCAGGGGCCTTTGTTATACTCAACCAGGGGACTTTGTTATAATCGATGAGGGGCCTTTGTTAAACTCGATCAGAGGCCTTTGTTATACTCGATCAGGGGACTTTGTTATACTCGATCAGTGGACTTTGTTACATTCGATTAGGGCAGTCTGTAATACTCGAGGAGGGGACTCTGTTATACTCGATCAGGGGACTCTGTTATACTCGATCAGGGGCCTTTTTTATACTCGATCAGGGGACTTTGTTGTGCTCGAAAAGTGGCCTTTGTTATACTCTTTTAGAGGCCTTTGTTATACTCGAACAGGGGCCTTTGTTAAACTCGATCACAGGCCTTTGTTATTCTCGATTAGAGGACTTTGTTAAACTCGATGAGGAGACTTTGTTATACTCGATCAGGGGAGTTTGTTATACTCGATCAGGGGACATTGTTATACTTGATGAGGGGACTTTGTTATACTCGATCAGGGGCCTTTGTTGTACTCGATTAGAGGACTTTGTTATACTCGACCAGGTTATCTTTTTTTTACTCGATCTGGGGTCTTTGTTATACTTGATGAGGGAGCTTTGTTATACTCGATCAGGGGCCTTTGTTATATTTGATGAGGGGGCTTTGTTATATTCGATCAGGGGACTGTATTATTCTCGATCAGGGGGACTTTGTTATACTCGATCAGGAGGTTTTGTTATACTTGATCAGTGAACTTTGTTATACTCGATCAGGGGCCTTTGTTATACTCGTTCAGGGGTCTTTCTTATACCCGATCAGGGGACTTTGTTATACTCGATCAGGGGACTTTGTTATACACTAGGAGGGGGCTTTGTTATACTCGATCAGGGGACTTTGTTTTACTCAACCAGGGGACTTTGTTATACTCGATCAGGGGCCTTTGTTATACTTGAACAGGGGGCTTTGTTATACTCGATCAGGGGACTTTGTTATTCTCGATCAGGGGACTTTGTTATACTCGAGAAGGGGCCTTTGTTATAATTGTTCAAGGGACTTTGTTATACTCGATCAGGGGACTTTTTTATCCTCGATCAGGGGACTTTTTTATACACGATCAGGGGACTTTGTTATATTCGATGATGGGACTTGTTACACTGATCAGGGCCTTGTTATACCTGATTAGGGGGATTCTTTTGTTATACTTTAATCAGGGTCTTTTGTTATAATTTCGACTCAGGAGGCCTTTTTGTTATACTTGATGAGGGGCTTTGTTTATACCAGATCAGGGCCTTTGTTACACTTGGATGAGGCTTGTTATACTCGATCGCGGGATTTTGGTTATTCTTTGACTTCAGGGGACTTGTTATACTCGATCAGTTTGTTACAATTTCATGATCAGGGAACTTTGTTATACTCGATCAGGGGCCTTTGTTATACTCGTTCAGGCACCTTTGTTATATTCCATGAGAGGCCTTTGTTATACTCGACCAGGGGACTTTGTTATACTCGATGAGGGGCATTTTGTTAAACTCGATCAGAGGCCTTTGTTATACTCGATCAGGGGACTTTGTTATTCTCGATCAGGGGACTTTGTTACATTCGATTAGGGCAGTCTGTTATACTCGAGGAGGGGACTCTGTTATTCTCGATCAGGGGACTTTGTTATACTCGATCAGGTGCCTTTGTTATACTCGATCAGGGGAATTTGTTGTACTCGAAAAGTGGCCTTTGTTATACTCTTTTAGAGGCCTTTGTTATACTCGAACAGGGGCCTTTGTTAAACTCGATCACAGGCCTTTGTTATTCTCGATTAGAGGACTTTGTTAAACTCGATGAGGAGACTTTGTTATACTCGATCAGGGAGCTTTGTTATACTCGATCAGGGAACTTTGTTATACTCGATCAGGGGCCTTTGTTATTCTCGTTCAGGCACCTTTGTTATATTCGATGAGGGGCCTTTGTTATACTCGACCAAGGGACTTTGTTATACCCGATCATGGGCCTTTGTTTAACTCGATCAGGGGCCTTTGTTATACTCGATCAGGGGCCTTTGTTATAATCGTTCAGGGGACTTTGTTAAACTCGATCAGGGGACTTTGTTCTCCTCGATCAGGGGACTTTGTTATACTCGATAAGGGGACTTTGTTATATTCGAATGAGGGGACTTTGTTATACCCGACCATGGGACTTTGTTATACTCGATCAGGGGCCTCTGTTATGCTCGATTAGGCGCCTTTGTTATACCCGATCAGGGGACTTTGTTATACTCGATCAGGGGACTTTGTTATACTGTATGAGGGGGTTTTGTTATACTCGATGAGGGGAGTTTGTTATACTCGACCAAGGGTCTTTGTTATACTCGATCAGGGGCCTTTGTTATACTTGATCAGGGGGCTTTGTTGTACTCGATCAGAGGATTTTGTTCTACTCGATCAGGGAACTTTGTTATACTCGACCAGGGGACTTTGTTATACCCGATCATGGGCCTTTGTTAAACTCGATCAGGGGCCTTTGTTATACTCGATCAGGGGCCTTTGTTATACTCGACCAGGTGACTCTGTAATACTCGATCAGGGGACTTTGTTATACTCGACCAGGGGTCTTTGTTGTACTTGATCAGAGGCTTTTGTTATACTTGATGAGAGGGCTTTGTTATACTCGAACAGGGGCCTTTGTTAAACTCGATCAAAATCCTTTGTTTTTCTCGATTTGAGGACTTTGTTAAACTCGATGAGTAGACTTTGTTATACTCGATCAGGGGAGTTTGTTATACTCGATCAGGGGACTGTTTTTGCGATTAGGAGACGCTGTTGCTCTCGATCAGGGCGCTGTTATACTCGATTAGGGACTTTGTTATACTGACCAGGGGTCTTTGTTATACTTTCGATCAGGGGCCTTTGTTATACTTGATGAGGGGGCTTTGTTATACTCGATCAGGGGCCTTTGTTATACTTGATGAGGGGGCTTTGTTATACTCGACCAGGGGTCTTTGTTATACTCGATCAGGGGACTTTGTTATTCTCGATGAGGGGGACTTTATTATTCTCGATCAGGGGACTTTGTTATACTCGATCAAAGAACTTTGTTATACTCGATTAGGGGCCTTTGTTATACTCGCTCTGGCGCCTTTGTTATATTCGATGAGGGGGCCTTTGATATACTCGACCAGGGGACTTTATTATACTCGATCATGGGCCTTTGTTAAACTCGATCAGGGGCCTTTGATATACTCAATCAGGGGACTTTGTTATACTCGATCAGGGGACTTTGTTATACTCGATCAGGGAGCTTTTTCTTACTCGATCAGGAAACTTTGTTATACTCGATCAGGGGCCTTTGTTATAATCGTTAAGGGAACTTTGTTATACTCGATCAGGGGACTTTGTTATACTCGATGAGGAGACTTTGTTATATTCGATGAGGGGACTTTGTTATACTCGACCATGGGACTTTGTTATACTCGATCAGGGGCCTCTGTTATACTCGATCAGGGGCCTTTGTTATACTCTATGAGGGGGTTTTGTTATACTCGATGACGGGACTTTGTTATACTCGACCAGGAACTGTTATATACTCGATCAGGAGACGCTGTTGCCTTCACTTGATCGGGGCTTTGTTATACTCGATCAAGGGACTTTGTTATTCTCGATCAGGGGACTTTGTTATACTCGATCAGGGGCCTTTGTTATACTCAGTCGAGCGCGTTTGTTATATTCGATCAGGGGCCTTTGTTATAATCGACCAGGGTTTTGTTATACTCGATCAAGGGCATTGTTAAACTCGATCAGGCGCCTTTGTTATACTCAATCAGGGGACTTTGTTATACTCGATCAGGGGACTTTGTTATACTCGTTTAGGGGGCTTTGTTTTACTCGATCAGGAAACTTTGTTATATTCGATGAGGGGACTTTGTTATACTCGATCATGGGACTTTGTTTTACTCGATGAGGGGCCTTTGTTATACTAGATGAGGGGACTCTGTTATACTCGATCAGGGGACTCGGTAATACTCGATCAGGGGACTTTGTTATACTCGATCAGTGGCCTTTGTTATACTCATTTAGAGGCCTTTGTTATACTCGAACAGGGGCCTTTGTTAAGCTCGATCAAAGGCCTTTGTTATTCTCGATTTGAGGACTTTGTTAAACTCGATGAGGAGACTTTGTTATACTCGATCAGGGGAGTTTGTTATACTCGATCAAGGGGCATTTTTATACTCGATGAGGGGACTTTGTTATACCCGCTCAGGGGCCTTTGTTGTACTCGATTAGGGGACTTTGTTATACTCGTTCAGGGGCCTTTGTTATACCCGATCAGGGGACTTTGTTATACTCGATCAGGGGACTTAGTTATACTCTATGAGGGGGCTTTGTTATACTCGTTGAGGGGACTTTGTTATACTCAACCAGGGGTCTTTGTTATACTCGATCAAAGGCCTTTGTTATACTTGATCAGGGGGCTTTGTTATACTCGATCAGGGGACTTAGTTATTCTCGATCAGGGGGACTTTGTTATCCTCGATGAGGGGCCTTTGTTATAATCATTCAGGGGACTTTGTTATACTCGATCAGGGGACTTTGTTGTACTCGATCAGGGGACTTTGTTATATTCGATAAGGGGACTTTGTTATACTGGATCATGGGACTTTGTTATACTCGATGAGTGGCCTTTGTTATACTCGATGAGGGGACTCTGTTAAACTCGATCAAAGGCCTTTGTTATTCTCGATTAGAGGACTTTGTTAAACTCGATGAGGAGACTTTGTTATACTCGATCAGGGGCCCTTGTTATACTCGATCAGAGGCCTTTGTTTTACTCGATTAGGGGCCTTTGTTATTCTCGAATAGAAAACTTTGTTAAACTCGATCAGGGGACTTTGTTAACCTCGATCAGAGGCCTTTGTTATACTCGATCAGGGGACTTTGTTATACTCGATCATGGGACTTTGTTATACTCGATGAGGGGCCTTTTTTATACTCGATGAGGGGACTTTGTTCTACTCGATCAGGGGACTTTGTTATACTCGATCAGGGTGACTTTGTTATATTCGATGAGGGGACTTTGTTATACTCGATCATGGAACTTTGTTATACTCGATCAGGGGCCTTTGTTATACTCGATCAGGGACTTTGTTACACTCGATGAGGGTACTTTCTTATACTCGTTCAGGGGATTTTGTTATACTCGATCAGGGGACTTTGTTATACTCGATGAGGGGGCTCTGTTATACTCGATCAGGCGAATTTGTTATACTCGATCAGGGGACTTTGTTATATTCGATCAGGGGACTTTGTTATCCTCGACCAGGGGAGTTTGTTATACTCGTTCAGGCACCTTTGTTATATTCGATCAGGGGCCTTTGTTATACTCGGTGAGGGGACTTTGTTATACTCGATCATGGGACTTTGTTATACTCGATCAGGGGCTTTTGTTATACTTGATCACGGGGCTTTGTTGTACTTGATCAGGGGACTTTGTTATACTCGATCAGGGAACTTTGTTATACTCGATCAGGTGCCTTTGTTATACTCGTTCAGGCACCTTTGTTATATTCGATCAGGGGCCTTTGTTATACTCGACCAGGTAACTCTGTAATACTCGATCAGGGGACTTTGTTATACTCGACCAGGGGTCTTTGTTATACTTGATCAGAGGCTTTTGTTATACTTGCTGAGGGGGCTTTGTTATACTCGATCAGTTGCCTTTGTTATACTCTTTTAGAGGCCTTTGTTATACTCGAACAGGGGCCTTTGTTAAACTCGATCAAAAGCCTTTGTTTTTCTCGATTTGAGGACTTTGTTAAACTCGATGAGTAGACTTTGTTATACTCGATCAGGGGAGTTTATTATACTCGATCAGGGGACTCTGTTTTACTCGATTAGGGGCCTTTGTTATACTCGATCAGGGGCCTTTGTTATACTCGATTAGGGGACTTTGTTATACTCGACCAGGGGTGTTTGTTATACTCGATCAGGGGCCTTTGTTATACTTGATGAGGGGGCTTCGTTATACTCGATCGAGACGCTGTTATACTTGATGAAGAGCTTTATTGCTCTCGATCAGGGGACTTTATTATTATTCTCGATCAGGGGACTTTGCTTATACTCAGTCAGGGACTTTGTGCTCTCGATCAAAAGAACTTTATTTATACTCGATTAAGGGCCTTTATTTATACTCGCTCAGAGCGCTTCTTATATTAATCGTGAAGATACTCCGTAGAGACTTTAATTACTCTCAATCATGACCTTTTATTAAGCTCGATCGAGGGCCTTTATTATATAATCAGGGTTTTATTATACTGATCAGGGACTTTATTGCCTCGATCTAGGAACATTTACTCGATCAAGGAAACTTTGTTATACTCGATCAAGGCCTTTGTTATAATCGTTAAGGGAACTTTGTTATACTCGATCAGGGGACTTTGCTCTCCTCGATCAGGAGACTTTGTTATACTCGATGAGGGGACTTTGTTATATTCGATAAGGGGACTTTGTTATACTCGACCATGGGACTTTGTTATACTCGATTAGGGTCCTCTGTTATACTCGATCAGGGGACTTTGTTATACTCGATCAGGGGACTTTGTTATACTCTATGAGGGGGTTTTGTTATACTCGATGACGGGACTTTGTTATACTCGACCAGGGGTCTTTGTTATACTCGATCATGGGCCTTTGTTATCCTTGATCAGGGGGCTTTGTTAAACTCGATCAGGGGACTTTCTTATTCTCGATCAGGGGGACTTTGTTATATTCGATCCAGGGGCTTTGTTATACTCGATCAGGGAACTTTGTTATACTCGATCAGGGGCCTTTGTTGTTAGATGTTCTGGGTAATAAGTTCTATATACAGGAGAGAACACAAACACCTGTATAGTTTTGTAGGTTCGGTTTACTGGATAAGAGTATGTACACAGAGGTGGGTAGCGCTGCTCCCTAGCTAAGGTCCTGGTCAACTTCCTGGGCAAACATATGGCAGTGATACATTAGCAGCCGCCGTCGCCCAGGCACATTAATTAAGCGTGTGGGATATAGTAATAGCATTGCCACTGCTAAGCTAGACTGAATAAATATACATCGTTTTATACACAATATACATACATAATACATAATCCATATACATAATATACATACCCCCCCCCCCCCCCTATACGCTCATAGCAAAGTCTTGAGCGGACTCCTTTCTTTTGGATCCGTTCTGAGCGTCGAGAGGCTTGATCACTGGGGAGGATATGGGACTCAACACTGGTGGCAGGGTCAGCAGAAAGCGTTGTTACGGGGCGGAGAAAACGGCAGTTCCTCCACCACACACGACCACTGGGTAACCGCACCTGGTAGTCCATGTGCAGGACCCGCTTCGCCTGCTTTATTCCCATGGGGTGGGTGGGCAACACGGACTTGGGTGCCGACACTCAGCCTGGGGAGAGAACAGGCGTGGTCGTTGTAGCGGGCGACGACGTCCTGAACACGTTCGGCGGTTCGGCGATCACAATCCTCTGTCTTGGCCTGCCACTCCTTGGAGAAGGATTGAGGGTGAGCAGGGACACAAGAACGAAGGGGGCGTCCATACAAAACCTGGGCAGGGGAGCGCCCGGTGTAGTTAGGTGTGTTGCGGAGTTCAAGAAGACCCCGGTCGAAGGCCTCGCAGTCAATATTCCCAGAAGGAGCCACCTTAAGGATGAGGTGCTTCAAGGATTTGACAGCAGCCTCAGCGTGGCCGTTGGACTGCGGGTAATGGGGCGATGACAACACATGCCGGACTCCCCATCGGTCAAGGAACACAGCAAAGTCCCGGCTTGTGAACTGAGGCCCTCCGTCGGTTCGCAGGCGTACAGGAACGCCCACGTCACGGAAGTAGTGGCGGAACTTGCTGATGGTGGCGGCAGACGTCGTGTCATTACCGCCCTTGATGACAACCGGCCAACCAGAGAGACGGTCGACGATAACCAGGAAGGACTTTCCTGACACAGAAAAAGTCGGCCGACACAGACTCAAAGGGGCGGGTGGGGTTGTCGTCACTCATGAAGGGTACCTGCTGCTGGCTGGGTTGTAATACGTGGCGGGGCTTACACACCTGGACAGCATTGGAGATGTCGGGGTCGATGCCAGGCCGGAACACAGTCTGTCTTGCACGCCGTTTGGTGGCCTCGGCTCCACGGTGACTGTCATGAAGGCGAGCCAAGGCGTGGGGACGTGATGCAGCAGGGACAACTACCGAAGGAGAGGTGTCACTGGCCAGAGGTAGGGGTAGGGCGGCAGCAGGGTAGTTGCTGCTCCCTTCGTGCACCCTGTTGGCGTAATTTACCTCGAGAATCGGTGTTGGGAAATCCTGGGAGATGATGGCCAACTCTTGACAATGTCTGTAGGACAGCAAGGGAGTCGGGACACCATTATGCACGTCAATCCAGGCCTGACACGACCTGTTGCCAAAGGTGACATGTGCATAAAGTGAACCCAGGGCTGGGGCCATCTGTGAACCATCTGCCATGATGCAGAGGTCCTCGGGAGGCGGTCCTAGATCGCTTGGAGAGAGCCCCAAGCATCGCAAATGCTGGGGACCGATGACTGTAGCATCAGCGCCGGTGTCGGGCAACATCTGAAGACGGGATGACACACCGCCGTAGGTCACGATGACGCTGATGTACTGGGGGGCTTTGGTCCTGGGATGCGAGTACACCCTCCTAAAATGGGTCGGGCTTTGTCCCGGGTCGTCGTGCCTCTGATTTGGCGACTGTGGGCGGCCCTCACTGGTAGAAGGGCGCTGAAGCTTCCGTTGACGCTGTTCCTTGGGTTTGTTGGAAGGGCAACACTTGTCATAGTGGCCCAGACGGCCGCACACATTGCACTGGACGCGTTTGGCTGGGCACCGTACTGTGAGTGACCAGTGGCCCTTACGGTCACAACTGTCGCAGGTAGACTCAGCAGCTGGACATACCTGTGTTCCGTGCTGCTTACCACAGTTGTTGCAAAATGAACCGGGCGTGGACGTGGTGGGCGAAGGCGTAGGAGCAGACTTCTTGTCCTTCTTGTACCGGGAAACAGCGCGTACAGCTGTAGGGGGAGCTCGGATGGCAGAGGTGGCACACCTGGCAGCCTCATAGGAGCGACATATCGTCAACACATCCTGAAGAGAAGAGGAAGAGTCGAGGGAGGTGAGGCGTTGGACAAGTTCCTCGTCATTAACACCCATCAGGATCACCTGCTTCAACTGGGTCTCCTCGCACTGCTGGTGGTGGCCTAAACATATATCTACCTCTTCCGAGGCTCTCTTAAGACGTACATAAAAAGC